>NW_020451274.1:151281-180015 GCF_003343035.1 Apteryx rowi
AAAAAAAAAAAAAAGAAAAAGAAAAAGAAAAGAAAAGAAAAAGAAAAGAAAAAAGAAAAGAAAGAAAAGAAAAGAAAAAGTGTGAATACACTTACTTAGAGGAAGAAATATCTGTACAGACCAGTAGACAGAGGAGGCATGAACAGAACAGCAAACTGGACCAAACTATGGGCCAGACTACTTCAGAACTGGAATTTTCAAGATGTGATTTTCACTTCATAGAAAGAAATCTAGCCTGACATATAGCATGGGTCCAAGGTAGGGAGAGCTTACTTACTCTTTCTTTTCAAGTCTGTTGCCAGTGGGGTAAAATGATGAGGAGAGATCCTATCTATTTTTCTGAGACCCCACTGTGCTGTACTTCTCCAAACTCCCTTTTCCACTATTGTAGAAAATGCTGCAAAAAGGTTAAATATATAAATGCAGAGAGCCCGACTCATGCAGTGCAAGGGAAATCCCCACACTATCACAAGGATTTGGGAACTCAAACCTTTTAGCCTATGATATATAACCCAATAGCCAGAAATACAGATTTACCACATCGGATTCACAGGAGGGATCCTGCATCTGCCACCAAAGAATCTTTCCAAAAGACTGCTTCACAAAGACGCACCAAAATGTCCGCTTGTAAGATAAAAAAAGGAGACGTTCAGATTTATAAGACTTCCTGTAATTTGGGCCTGTATATGGAAAGAAATTTATCAGTAAATCCTTCTCTGGGCAGGTTAGTCACAAACTGCAGCTAAGAAATAGAAAAGAAAAACTACTCCATGCAAGTATCTGAGCGACTATCAGAAACAATATCTGCTAATCAGGAGGAACCTGTAACCAGCTGATCACTAACAAAACCAAAATCAATCAAAATACAGTTTGGGGGGAGGTTCTCAGTGCAACAGTTCTAGAGTCATTAGCACTTGAAATCACTAGTTATGGAGGTAGCTGTAATGTGCTTTCTGGTAGCTAAATCTGCTAAAAGCCTTACCAGCATATCCCAAATAAGTAATTAAGAACTCACAAACTAATTCAATGATGGGGAAAAGCTGTGAAGGTATGTGCTGGATGTCTTGAGATAACCTGTGCTAGTTTGACAGAAAGACCTTGCAGCTAATGCTAAAGTATTATCTCTGCTTGACAAAACTTAAAATAAACCTGGTAACCCAGGAGACTGACTGATTGCTTGGTTGTAATTAGGATAACACAAGGGGATTCTGTTGAAGTAACTGACTTGCAAAATGCTCGCGTACAGGTTCCATGGCCCCTCGATCCCACCCTATTCCCCAGGGGAAAGTGGGGAGCCAGTGAGCATGGCAAGGCCAACGGGGGTCTGCTGGATCCAGGCTCAACTGAAGGACAGTTCAAGGAGGCTGCTGGGCACGCCGAGTGCTGTGCTGGTGGGTCACTTCTGAGGAGAGGGGACCCTGCAAGGGGAAGGATGGACAACCCAGGACATGCTAGATGGAGGTTTTCAGTGGTGAGTCAGAAGCAGCCTGTGATTCCTACCAGAGCAGATAATTTTAACCGGAGCAGATTGAGCTCTCTCCAGAAAAGCCCTGCTCACACCTGTACATGGAAATCAACAGATAAGTGGCAACTTATGCTGTTATTTCCTTGCTACCAGGTGATCAGGACTGCACTCCTATTAAACAGGAACATTTCACATCTTCTTCCACAACCCCTTTCCTCACCTGTTTGTCTCTGTCTAGTATCTGCCCCTTACAGCAGTGGTTGTAGGCTCTCTGTGGCAGGGACTAGTTTTGCTAGTGCATATTGCACTGCTTGACTGAGGTTCCTGGATGTTAATGAAAAACTGACTAGCAATATAAAGAGCAGGACTCTCTTACTGATTCACTTATGGGATTTTTAAAATTTTTCTTAAAATTCTTCATATTCCTAACTAAAAAAATAAAAGAAAAACAAAACAAAACCTTGGTATATAATGAAGAAAAAGCAGATGAATGTGAATGGCAGTCAACAAGTGCAGGTAGGCAGAGTGCTGCCAAAAGTCTAACAATGACTAAATAAATGTCTTATGGCTTCATTAAGTTGATTGTGTGTAGCTGACACTGTTTTAAAGTGGTTTCTGTTCTTTTGTCTTCCTCAGAGCAACTGTCCTTCATTCTTTTGATAGTAAAAGGGGAATCAGAGGAAAAAAAAATAAGGTAGAGTGTCTGAAATGTCAAATAATAGCTTTTCCGTAGCAAGATTTTATAAAGCTGAGTAACAATATTTGCAGTAGTTAGTGGCTTAATACTTTGGTTATTGGAGCTAGCTTACCCAGCACCTTCAACTGAACAATTTTTAACTGTTTTTTTTGTTGTTGTTTTTCCTGAAGAATTACAGTAAGGTTATTTTAAATCACTAAGCTTCATTTAGTCATAGTTTGCAAGAAACATTCAGGGATTCATTTTTAGACATCAGCTTCACAGTCTTTTCATAAAAGATTGTATACAAGAGCACCCATTTTACAAGGGTGAATATGGATTTGGACTTCAAAGTTTCATTAATTTGCAAATTCATAAGCAGCAGAACAATTTTCTGTTCTTGCTTTAAAGGATGGATTTTCTTTGTTCAGCCTATATTGACATTTTCTATTAAATACATGCTTATGGGCCTATGTATAATGCTGATATAAGAAACTATAGGGATTCTGAAACCAATTTTCTTAATCTGGGCCTGTTTGTCCAGTTCCTCAAACCAGAATCACTTTCATCATTTCCACTTGTTTAAAGTTTTTACAAAATATTAATATTCTGATTTAGGGGCATTTTACAGTAGTTTGTATTTATTTAGTATTCACAYTTTAATTGATAAGGTGCAAGACATGAGGGAAATTAGTTCTATGGTGTGTAATATTTAGTCAGTATTGTGTCTTTATCCTATCAGGTTTTGATATCCTGTGTGAATGTTACTATCTTTATCATGTTCCAGACAGGAATATCATGAGATGCTGGTAAACCATTAGTCAGCTTCCCCATAGTTACTTACTCTAGGTCATTGAAAAATTTTGTAATTTGAATGTGAAACTCCAGCAAATGCTATTATCTGACAAAAAAAAGAACTTAAAACTAAAAATGCATGAAGGGCTCTGCTGAGACCAAACTAAGAAAGTTCAGGATGAAGTTTTCACTGTTGTGTTTTGACTGTGCAGAGATTTCAAAATCCTGCATGAGGTACAGATGAGATTAAATGAAAATAAAACTGCATTTGTCTGTAAAAATAAAGCTACATTTACTTTCTCTGCAACCAAAACATGAAGTCATGTAAAAATATACTTGTCAAAGATGGCCTGCCTTCCTGCCTACCACCAACATTTTTTAAATAATGTTGTTCTGCATTCAGTAACCTCTAATGTGGCAAACATACCTCAGTAGTACCATGAAATCAGATTAAATGGAATGTGACAGACTATGTCAGCCGTCCGTGTATTCAAATACACCCAAAAATATCTGTTTCCTGCAAGATTTCTCAGTAGCCTGCAGATAACATAGGGTGCATACATCAAAATCCTTACTAAAGTGTACTGCTGGCTTTTTATCACAAGGCAAACTCCTTTCCATGTGGCTCTAACACATTCAGCAGGGTAAGCAATTTGCTTTTTGGAGCTGAGGTGTTTCTGAATATGCATGGTCTGCTCTTTTAAAGCAGGACATGACTCTGTTTTGGCTGAGTCACTCCATTGTTAGACTGCACCCCTCAGGATCACAGTGGTGAGTCAGTCATTTGTAAACAGGAGGGGAAAAACACAAATGAATAGAGACAACCACAGGCTTCATTTTTGTGATCAAAGGTCTCAGAGAAACCATGCAAAAAGAGCATAATTATTTATTGAACAAAACTCATAGCATGACCTTTCCTGAACAACCTCAGCAGGGCCTGCAGCTGGCATTACCCGCAATTGAACCAAGAAACCATTTGCACCTCAAGAAAAGATAACACACATTTTAGGTTCAGATAAATTTTCAAGGACCGAGACATGATTTTGAATACATATCGTAACCAAAAGACAATTAAGTGTCATGTGTTGGCTTTGCAGGTCTAAGCCCTGTAACAATACAGGACAATGTACAATAGAAGCACATGCTTTCTTACAAGCAGAATCAGTCGGAGAAGGCTTTAAGAAACGACATTGCTATGAAAAGATTTTGCAGACACAAAGCCAAAGAAACTACTTGGTATTATGTCAGATGTATAATGTTTCAGCGTATTGTTTTTTGGCAGCAGTGGTTTTGTTTTTCTGGGCTCAGAGCCCAGTTTCTGTTTAGTTTTCTGTAAGGTTTCACAGCAGCCTAGTCTCTGCATACAGAGATGGCTAGCTTGTAAACGAGCATATATCTCACTGTATATATTGATTAGAATTTAAACTCGGGAGCCTGAGTTGGAAAAGTTGGACTTCTGTGGAGTCAGCCCTAGGGTCAGCTCCCATTGCATGGTCACCTTCAATGTTGCTTGTGTGAGACAAGTCTGCACGTTCTCTGCATTTGCACACTGCTACAAATATGTGCATTTGTATTTAGCTGCACTTATAGATAAAGCTTAAGATAGCAAAACTTAAAATCACTAATTCTGCACCTCCCTGAAAATCATGGTCATTATTTATATTAAGAAGTGAATATATCCCTCAATAATACTCTTATATACGCACACAATCACCTTGTTTTACAGGTTTATTGATTCTCCAAAGGCTAGAGTGTGAAATCAAAGTTGGGTGAGTAATGAAAAATAATTGTCAGGCATTTAAATGTCTGTTCACCATAGCTGCATAGATGTTGCACTTGCTTTCTGTGAAAGGTATATTTTTAAAGTTTTCTTGCCAAAAAAAGTTAACAGAATGACATATGTTTTATTGTTCATACCAATCGATCTGTGTATGTTTTTTTGCCAGAAAAGTTTGCATGCCCTTTCAGTCACAGAGCAGAAACTACTTCATGTCACTCTTCTGACTAGTGCAAGAAAGCAATACACTTCTCAATAGTAAGAAAAGATTTTTTAGCACTGAATTAAAACCATGCATGCAAATAAAGACATTTTGATCTGCTCATGGTTATTTTCTGAGACAGGGGGAAAAGATGCTACACATATTCCGACTGTGATGGTACAATTAGTCCTAAATCATTTAGCTTGCTGTGACTTTGGATCATTGAAYTAAAAATGTTTATTCATCGTTTCCTTTCCCACCTGCCTATCATGTCTACTCATTGGTTTTATATCATCACTCATTGACTGCTTTGAACAGAACTTGTCTGAACTAGGCACCATCTCTTTTCATGTTGAGGAGGTGCCTAATGCTATTACAAAGATTTACTGTTATATCAGTTAGGTTGAGTCAGTAATGACCACTGGCAATTAAACACATCATCCACTTTTTTATGCACATTCACCTCTGTTACAGATGTTTAGAATGTCTAATGGGGTCCTGATCTCTGACTTCCCTTTTTCACTAACAAGAGTTACCGTAATTGTATGTGGCAATAATGGAGTAATATGACAAAAATGAACAGCAAAAAATGCCCATTCTTTTTTTCTTGCCCAAACAGACTGCAAGGATAAATAGTAGTGTATAATGACACTGTTTCCTCTCCTGCACTAGCTCTCATCTTGCAAAGTCATGTTTAACTTATATAGCTGAAGTGTAACTCCTTAAATGAAAACATTTAAGCATCAATATCTCCTGCTTTGACATGCCTCCAGTTCAGACTTCACATATTTCTGTAGCAGTAGGAGACCATTACCCTGGAGCAATGTTCTGATCCAGAGGCTCTGCTTTAATCTCACTGTTTTACTGACTTTCTGAAAAAGAAGGCTAAACTGTTTAGTCCCTTGAATCAGGTCCTGAGACGATTATGTCTATAAGACAATCTTAAAAAGCAATAAAAGAGACTTCCCATTCAGAGAATATAAGGATAATCAATCACATGTGAACCTCCCCAATGAACCCAAGAGACTGCTTGTTTCTTGAATGTCAAAGTGGGACGGCCTCCCAGACAATGTGCACTGCCTCATCCAAAAATTACACACGCGATGGAGAAGTCATTTGCTGAAGTTTTTGGCCTAGGTTATGCCGGAGAAAGACAAAATGGGTACAATGGTCTCACCACCCCACAGAAATGTTAGATATGTAGAAATGAGAGCTGTGAATAATGCAACACATTGAGTCAGTAGCAACCAAAGGTCATTAAGCACATCATTGCCTTTATTATGTACAGGCACCCTGATCATTAAACCCACCATTACAATTAGTCCTAATTGTCCTCATTGTTGACAGCCTTAATAAAGAAACCAGAAAACGAATTACAGGTTGAGCCTAAGACAGGTCACTCTACACACACTGGCAAAAATCATACTTTGATGTACTTTCCTTGCTACTGTGGTCCTGTACTTGTCCTATTGAGTGGACTTCTATTTCCATGCATTTGCACCAATCAATTTAAATTCAATTAAAAATAAAAATAGAACTGCAAAAACTCCACATCCTGCTAGCTGGAAGGGTTTTCCCCCTCCCTCCATTTGAAAACCTGAGTTAAATTCAATGGGTAAAATTCCCAGGAGGGAAAAATAAGAAAGTTATTTTTGTCATAACTCACGCAGTCTCAAGTTAAGCTTCATAGACTGTGCTTATCCTGACAGGTAGGTGAAAAAAGAGCAGTCTATTTTTTACTAATTTACTTGGGGCTTTTTCCACAAGCAGTTCCATTTAAAAAAAACTAGAAATGCAAGCCGTTATGGAGTTAAGCATCAGAAAAATGTGTGAAAGAATTAGGTCCTTTATTGGGCGCTTGCTGGATTTATTAATCAGAGAGTTTGTAGGGATGGGATGGATTTTCTCTGCTCTATAGTGATTTTATTTATTTTTTTCTCATCTAACATTAAAGAATAAAACTGGAAAATGTCTGCCAGTGCATATAAGGAAAAGTCTAGTTCTTGATTTCAAGCTGAAGAAGTCATCCCAGATTACATATGCTTTGCTTCTGTGCTGTTTGGTTTAAAAATATATCTCAGTAAAAGAAATAATCTGATCGGGTTATTCATAAACTAACAGTGATGCTGGGGCATCTTCTTGAGGTCTAGATTTTGTAATATCTAAGAACTCTCCTTTCTTGCACCACCTCAAATGAGTACCCATATGATGCTATCTGAAACTGTGACCATAATCTGAAGTACGTTAAATCAGTTCTTTTTTCTTACTGCTTAGCTTGGTTGTTGACCTTGCATCTTATATACACCTAGAACCAAAGATTATATATACTGCTTCTTTTGGCACAATGCACAGCATATGAAAAATAATTCTTGCTGCAGTATATTAACTTAGCTGTGGAACTACACTCCACAGCCTTGCTAATATAATAGCAGTTCCCAAATCCCAGAGCCTCAACAGTTTCTTTAGAATCACAGATCTTCTTCTCTATTTTTGTTCTTTTACTAGAATGTAGCAATATAAACCAGGATCTCTTTTTTGGAGTATTGTTCTTATAAATTATTTTAGTGACAGGACGACTCAGCTGGTGACGCAGCACCTTTAATGTAGATAATACAAATTCAAATGCTGTACTGACTGATACCAAGATTTCCACATTGAATGTATACCAATTCCTGATGTGTTCACGAACACCAATGCAAATAGTATGACCTATTTGTTCTGATAGTGGTTGCAGCAAGGACACCCAAAATCAAAAACACTGTGGTAAAAAATACCTGAGGAATATTTCCAGCAACAGTTAGTCTCTAAGTTTCTCAAGTAAACAACTTTTACCAAGAAGATACTTCCTTTTAAAAACACTATGTCCTTGACAAAACAGTTTATTGAACTTCATGGTGCCAATAGTCAACAATCATTAACTGAGACCTAACCAGGAGTTTCTTATAGCTGACCTGCCCATTCCCCCATATCTTAATTTCAAGAGGAGTTCTTACTTTTTTACTCTTGCAAATGATTGTAACACAGTCAGTTAATTAAGACTCACTCTCTCCACAGATCAGGAAAACCTATTTTGCAACAAAAGCGCCTCCTGATAAGCCTGAATAGTTGAATAGGAATAGTGTTATCAAGTAGAGCAGAAAGCAAGGCAAAACTCATTATTCTTTCTGACAGTTTACATTGGCATAATCAAGAATCTGATAACTCCAAGATGTACGAAATTCTCAGTTGGCTGCCACTATGAGTAGGGACTTATGTGAAAAGGCACTATTCCTAAGCAAAGTTTCAGAGGGTATTAGCCCTAAAACAGTGACCATGCTGAAGAGCATAATCTGGGCTACAGACTAGTTGTCCCAACTTTTAAAAGGAGAAGTATGATGGTTATGCCTACTGCAGATGTAATGGAAGAATTTACTCTCTTCCTCCAAAAGAAACTCTCCTGAGCTAAAGGCAGAAATTGATTGTTTTATAATAATAATAATAATAAAAAAGGCAAATTATGTAGTCTCCTGCCATCCTTGTTTTCCTGAATTAAAAAACTGACCAGATGGTCCCCAGAGTTAGGAGATATGTCATTTGAGTAGTGACCTCATTAGTTTAAGTCTGAAAATAATAAGTAATTAAAGTGTCCTCACCACACAGGTATGCTAATGCAGTCCAAGAGCCACAGTGCTGGAAGAGGTAGTGAGGATAGTGATGCGTGAGGTTCTGTGCCCTTTTTGAAGGTCTTTTCTATGACCCCTATGTTTTAAGAACTGTTCACAGGGTCTGCAGAGGCTAGACTTTTTGGAATAGCTGTAATGAAAATCCTAGATAAGTTTCTTTGTAGTGGAGAAAATGTGACACCATTGAACACCTCAGTGATGACTAGATGCTTGCTCCTAATTGATAGCCATGAGTTTTATCACAGAGTAAGGATCTATAAAATGTAATTATGCCGATCACAGTCTAGATACTATAGATTAAGCCCTGACTGCGAGTGGACCTGAACAAATGTTTATAGATGTGAGACTGGATGTAATGAAATTTTGTCTCTTCATCTCATCTCATTCACCTGGGGACTCTGTACAAGGGCAAGTCATAGTAACACTCCTCATTTCCTAATTTAGAAATTGGAAAAGATTGACCATAAAATCATGATCAGTTTCTTTCTGTCAGTTGACAGAGATAAGCTATAGTTTCTGGAAGTAGAAAAGTAGAAAATTTGTCAACAAGGTAATTTTGAAAATATTTAGCTTTAGAGGGCACTCTTTTCTCATGTGGAAAACTGGGCAAGTGATTTTGAAATGTATAAACACATCCATTAGATCAAGTAAGACCAACCTTGATCTTGGCTTCATGTGCAATAGTAATCAGAGCCCTTCCCCTTTGGATACGCTCCCTTCAGTCAAGAAAACATGAATGCCAATAACTATCTTACAAACTGACTTCTCCACTTAAAAAGGGCCCATCGATGCACTTTTCAAGATCAATCTCCAAAGTGAAGAGCTGCATAAAATTGTTCCCTAACAAAAAGTTCCCAAAACAAGCAAGAGATTCTGCTCCTCCTGAACATGGGAAGCCAAAAGGAAGCTACTAAGTTGGGGCTTCACAACCCTCCCCTACTAACTACCTGAAGCACTTTAAAGCCTGGTTACTGATTTAGTATAACTTCTGGTGGAAGCAAGGCCAAGCTATATGAAGATATTTTCACACTCCTGGAAATCCCTGTGACATCTGACAGCTAGCAACATCATGGGGATTTGCACCRGGGACCATGACCTGGAACATCTGCAGTAGATGGATTTAAAGATCAGAAATTTCATCCCGTCCCAAGAAGATCTGGAAGAAGTTGTCCCAGACCACCAGTTAGTTGTCCCTAGAAGTCTTTTAACCAAAGCAATGCCCAAAAATCATAAAAGAAGGAAATGTCAGCAGCCTGAAATAAAAATTGGAAACCAACACTAAGCCAAAGTGGAGATAAAACATTAGTTTTCTGTTGTCCATACTCATAGACACTGTGTATCTCCAAAGGGAAATAAATTAAAAATTCCAATGGAAGTATTACTTATGATAGCACATGGGGCACCTGGTTTGTTGCTTATTTGTTTACAGTCCTAGATGGGAATTATTTTACACAAAAGACAAAGAAAATACTTTAGTATATTTATTAAAAAATGTTAAAATGAATATTTCACCTCAGCCCATCAGGCTTAGCAGTGTCCACTTACCTGAAAACCAATGGATGTAGGGAAATATCAAGAGTTAATCATTATATGCAGATTCTTCCTTAATTTACTCTATTCTTCAGTGTCAATACAAAAACATTTTAGACTCTTGGAAAAGAAAAARGAGTAAGCGCTTTCCCAAGATCTCCATGGAGCTTTGGCGTATAGGTCACAGTCTCCAGTTTCAAGAACAAGTTGCTACATTAAGTGAAATCACAGTACCCGTATTAGCCCATCCAGCAGGAAGCTGATTTATAATACCTGTCTAGCCAGAAATCACTGAAGTATTTTGCTGGAAATGCAGCCAAGCTGAATATAATTCCGCTGTTAAGAAAGCCTGGCTAACAGCGCTCTTTGTTTCTTCGTGTACTCTATATGTTCATGTCACTGTGCTCTGGTCTGCCACGGCATATGTTGCACTTTCCCTTAAAGAGGGAACTTCTGCACACTCTCTCTTTTTTCCCAGCAATTTGATTCTGTCTGCAGTGGTTACCTAGGCAATGACAAAGTTCTACTCCCACTCTTCTAAATTGTCCACTTTATCATTAAGAAGAAACCTAAGAGAGATTGTGTGCCCATTAGATAAGGGACTGCCTTTTCATCTTTGATATGATATGAGAGAAAGTGTAACGCAGAGGTGAGATTAATCCATGCTACATGTTCCACCAATGGGAGTTTTTGTCTACATCCCCAGCCCATCCTGAGCACAATATAACCTTGAGCAGGTTAGAGAGATGTGCAAACATGTTCATACCTTAAGCGCAAATGATAATGCTTTGAACTACTTTGATCCACTGATTTCCAAGTGTTCTGCAAATATTAACTACAGCCTGACTGAAATAGGCAGTGATCACACTCCTATCTGATGGTCTCGCACCAATCAGAAGGAACTTTACCTAAAGAAAATGAGCATATTCAAACCTATTTTCACTATCTTTCTAACAAAGTCAACAAACTGGGCCACAAGAAAGTGCAATGAAATCCCAGTCCATGAAAGTTAGGGCAATGAACTGTGCAATCCAAAATACAGATTCAGCAATCTATCTGTCTTAAGGCACCTGTAGTTGCAGCTATCAAGAGGAGTAAATGATGTTTGCGTTGGGTAAGTTCCAGACAATGCCTATACATATAATTAAGCATCTAAAAAAACAATCAATCAAATAAATAAACAAAAATGCTTAACCTGGGCATCGAATTTGGAAAGCCTAGGCCTAAACACACAGCCATGTTCCATTTTACCTCGTCTTGAAATTTAGCTGATTGTAGCAGGATTACACTGACAGCGAACAGGAGGATGTGATCCAACACCTACACTTTGCAAAGAGCTTGGAAGTAGCTGTGCAGTTCTGAGGATCTGGGAAGCTGGCCAGTAATTGCTAAGCTTTTTATTACAAGAGGATGTCTTTTACAAATAATGGGAAGGATATGAGTTTTCATGAATTCCCCCAATGCATAAGGTAAAGGCATTTGTCTTTATGTTTAGCCAGTAAGAGTCAAGCCTTTCTTTTTCAGTGAATGTTTGCAAAACCTAATCAAGGTGATAGCAGATTTATAGACATCATGCCATATATCCTTAGCAGATTGCACACTAAGGAATAGGCAAACATCTATGTTTTCAGTGGGACGATGCACTAGTGTTAAGCACATTAACTTTACACAACTGTAGCTAGAAATTTGGCAGAACAATCAGAAACTATATTCTGTAAATCAGAGAAGGACAAAGAAGCTAGTATAGCGCTATCATAGATGAATAAAGCTCCATTGACAATATCTCAGATTTTGTGTTTTGAGCCCAACTCTCAATGGGAAATCAAACACATACTGAGTSAAATGCTGAAATATATATACTAAAGGCAAGATCTAATACATGGTGTAAAATAGTAAAGTCAGTAAAGAACTATGGAAAGTTCAGTTTTTGACTGATATTTTTTAGATAAAATGGAGTTTTAAAAACCATTTACTTGCATGCTTTGCAAATATTCAGAATCACTCACACCAAGAGCTGGAAATTACCCTCACAGCAATTGCCTTGCTCCGGAAGTCCTTGCTCAGTCCACACGAGCATGATCCAGCACTACATTTGCCGAGCATTTGATTATTTACATATCTCCGCTGTAATCCTTCTGATTTACTAATCATGCACTTTAAAGTTATATATACGGTCCAGCCAAGGGACTGCTCACATGAGTCAAGTTGCACAGATATTTAAGTCTCCTTGTGGTTGTGCCTACATGTCATAGTTAAGCCTATATTTATCATTAATCATATCAAGTAACAATGGCACCAAATTTTTGAAATAGCTCAGCTTTTGCAAACAGAGTTTTAAAGTGATCTCAAGTACTCCCACTGTGACACTTAGAGCCAGATTATGAAAAACTTCCCAGTGCAGTAAGAGCCTTGTAAAGATCTAGCCACTCATTTCAGAGCCTACAGAGTTGCTAAGATCCTCTCGAAAACCTGGCCCAAAAGTGGGAAAAAAGCTGATCACTTCTGAAAATCTGCTCTGAAGTAATAAGAATTCAGAGCCTAATGCTGCAGAGTAGAATATACTGAGATACACTGTGACTTAATACTTCTTCATTTTGCAAAATACTATCAGGGAAAGGTCATCCTGACAACATAATCTTTTGCTTTCTTCATTTTAGATACGTTCCTTCCCAAAGAGAATGTAATTTGAATCAGATGCTGAAATTTCATATCTAGTTTGGGTTTTGGAGTATCATTTCATATCAAGTTTGATTTTGGGAGTATTTTGGAGATTTTGAGAGTCAAGCATCTGACAAGGTTTTCATTTGTGCAATATGTGAYTGCTTCCTCAGTGGCAAGAAAAAAAATGAATAAAAACCATTTTTCTCTCTAAAAGTCTTCATCTTAAACAATAACTGCATTGCCCTGTTAGATGCTACTTATGATTTTTCAAAATATGCTACCACATGCTGCAGTTATTATTTGAATCCCAGTCTGAAATGAAATGTGTTCTCTCAAAAGTACAAACACTACCCTTGCTATGTCCACACTTACATTATCTGAAGGAGAGCTAAAATATTTCTCCATCTCAAAAGCAAGAGAAGTATATATCATAAAAATAGCATTTTCCTTATTAGCTCTGTAGTCATAACCCCCCACCTCAATTGGCTGATATTGTTGTTATTGCTTTATTTATTTAACAAGTTAGAAATCTGAAGGCAAGTCCAATGATGAACAACTATAGTCATGTATAAGCACAGGCCAGTCATTAGACTTACTTATTCAGGGGAAAGATTATGTGAGGAATGTATTCTTTGATAAAAGGCCTTGAGTAGAGTACTCCATGTATCACTGTGTTATAATAGCTAGAGTTTTAAATCATAACTCCCTATTTGTCTCATGATACATAGAAAAAGCCCACTTCTTTGATTAATAGAGATATAAAGCCCCTGCAATTCCCTTTTATTTAATATACAAAGTGATGTTTCTCTTTTTAAAATATGCTTCTTGCCATCCAGTATCAATAAGCAAGATACAAAAGCAGAAAGGAACAAAAATGATTTTAAAGGTCATTCATTCACAAAGTACACTAGTATCGCAGTTACTTTTTATTCTCCTTTTTCTTTTAAATACATTTATTGCTGGTGAAATAAACTGGACTGACAGTACAGAAACCAGAAGTCCTTCCTCATCCATGGCACAGGCAGCTCAGCTTTTACTCTCTGTTCAAACAACTCGGCTCAACCTTGTCCTTGGGGGACTGTCTCTGAGGTAAAAGGGAAATGAAAGTTTCTGTGTCAATCCGTGGCCTTTCTGAGGCAGAAAATAATCATAGCAGCTTGGTTCCATAAACTCTGCATCATCCAGGCTACAAAATGATGTTAAAGCAATTCAGATTTGTACACTTCGCCCAGTCTGACTGTGTTATGACTAGTTTAGCATGAGCTACCTCAAACTATGTTTAAACATGGTTCTTAAGTCCTGGTGCAAGACCCATCTAAGTCACTGCTTGTGGCAACCTATGACAAAGTCACTATTTACTGTTCAGGACGCATTTTGGTTCAATGCTCTCCACTCAGAYGGCGGGACTTGGGGAATCTGTTCTCATCATGGATTTGTAGGGCAGCACAGCCATAGGGCTATTGGCACTAATTTATCTCCACAAGGAGTGTGACTATTTCACTCTAGCGTATAGAAGACAGAAAGCAGGAAAAAGGGGACAGGAAATCTGTCCAATTTTTGTCCCTTTAGAAAATCCAGGCTGAGGAAACTATTCTGAGTTGGCAATGCTCAGATCRCATGGAGGTGACATTGTCTTTGGTGTGATTGTTCTGAAACTCCAAGATGCTCTGCATTTTGATTCTGGAGCTACTCTCAGTTTCTATTTCCCTTCGCTATTCCTTTGCTAGATAGTTCCCTGGGTCTTAGTAATATCTCAGAAAGATGCTAACAGTAAGATACTATTTAGGTACGTATTCACAATTTGAGCATCTGTGATGCTCATGTAATTGCTGTTCAACAGTCAGCCCTCTGTTTCTCTTGACCTGTGTATAAAAAACAATGTACATTGATTCAGTTTGATATGTAACAGGTTTCTCAAACATCTAGCACAAGCCAAACCCTGAAGCTGCCATAGMAGGACCTTTAACAGATGTGTTTTCTTCCCTAGCTTGCTAGCCACCTCCACTATGAAGTTGCTCTGAATGCACTTCACCTAGCTGTAGCCTGTTCAAATGACAACTGGGGATTAACACATACTGATCTTGTCCTGCATAAGGAGCCAAGATATTCACTCAGAATGTTACATTCTTGCTTCAAGCCTGGCAGAACAGACATCTGAATGCCTAGGGGTTTCCTAACCATCACATTTTTTCCGAGTTGCACGCCTGTCAGTCTCTGCTCCAAGAGCTGTACAAAGCACCTTTGGTCCATTGAAGCATGTACCCTCATCACCAGCCTTCTTTTTCTTCTTGCTACTCTCCACTATTTATGATAGGGAAATTGAGCTGACTCAGCTGCAAGAGACACAACTCTTCTGTTGGTAACCTCACTTTCAGTTATACTTCTAGACTCCTGATCTCTCTTCTGCAGATGTTTATTCATCTGGTTACAACTCCATTTGAAATTGTAACTTTCAGTTGGGAACTTCTGGACTAAGACTTGCCCTTTTCCTTGAATTTCACAGCTATCCTAGGCAGCTCCCAGTTTGTTCCCCACAGGACCCTTTCTACAAGTCTAAGGTCCCCATGCACTCACAGTTGGGGGGCATCAGATGGGCTATGCACTGCTTAGTGGAGCAGTATTTGGGTACTGTCACATACCTAAGCTTGGATAAATGATTTTTTTCCAGAGCTACCAGAAGTATGATTTAAAAATTAAATTATTTTGTCATAGGAGGACAATGGAAACAGGAGGAAAAAAAAATCAAAATGACCGTTCTGTGGGTTATGGATTGAAAGCTCTAGCCCCTACACCTAAAAGTATTTCAATAGTGGAACACTAGCAAGACAGTATGTGGTAGTCCAGGTGACTTTCGCAAGAGCTGGATGGCTAAGTGTGAGGTAAATGTGATTTTATTGGTTTGGTCCCCCCCCACCCACCCACACACAAGTGAAAAATATTTAACGTTCCATGCTTAAAAGTGATTGGGGATCCGTTATGTGTTGAAAAGGTCTTAAGTTTCACAAGACAAAAAAATGTGTAATCTGACCCTCCTCACCCCAATGGATTCCCCATCTCTGATGTAACTTGAACAGAAGTGTCCCCAGAAGCCCAGCAGTTTAGGAAAGGAAAAATAATCATTTCATTCTGAGTAGAAAGCCATGTTGCATAACCTTCATATAAATTAGACTAAAACTGTCAGGACCTGACTCTCTTCAAATGTGAAGGCAAGAGAAAAAAAAAACAAAAACTTCTTCTCCTCAAGGGGAACAGGAGGATACTTTTTAAGCAGAGAAGACATCCAAAGAACAAAGATTACTGCAGATTTATCCACAGTTAGAGGAAATCAAGCATTAAATGATGTTAAAAACAGAAATAAAGCTGAAAAAATGCTGAAAATGTGAAATATCTCTACTGTGAATGTCCTCGGCATACTAACTAAAGTAGTAGAGTAGTGTGAATTTCAGCCCTTTGGGATTATTTGCACACTAAAATGATCTAGGAAAAAATGTATTTTTATAATTATGTTACTGAATAATATTCTTTTTTTTTCCTTCCTAATATTACAATCTAGGACAAAAATCAAGCAGTTCAACTTTTTAAAGGAGTGACAACTGAAAAGTAAAGGTTTTAGGAAATACATACTTTCACACCACCTTCAAGTATAGGACTGCTTCTGGTGATAGCTATATAACAACTAGAGCAGTTTGGATATGAGGTTCTGATTTTGCAGTGAAAGTGGTGTGAATATAGCTGGTAGTCATGTAAAATCTCCTGAAGAAATGGGCCCCCRTGAACCTATTAATTCATGCTTTAGTTTGTTCTGCCTGGCACAAAGCCACATTTGAATAACACATGTGATGTGGATGTATAAATACAGTACTGTAAGAAATAAAAAAAAAAATTATGCCCGGTTTCATAAATCAGCTGAGGAAAATGCTTAAAAACAAACTAAATTTTTTAGACCACATGCACCGATGATGAATGAAGATTCAGCTACAGGGATCTTGGATGTTTTGCAAGTATCCAGCACAATCTGTTATATGGCCTTTTGCCATTTATGTTTTATAGGTCAACATGACATAAGGAATATAGGAGAAGATAATTTTATTAAGTAGTAGATTTTTTCCTATGAAAGCACCTGGCTCAGAGATAAGATATCTGTCTTTGCAAGATAAAACACAAGTTTGAAAAATAGAATAAGAATTAACAGAGGATGAGCAAACCTCAAGAGATCTTTGGTTTCAGTTTAGAAAAATATCCACAGCTCAAATACTCATAACTTAAAAATTATGGAAGATTCCTCCTTTCTCTCCCTCTCTCTAGCATCCTGAACAGGAGTTGGCTCCCTTCCTGTATACTCTCTACAGTTAGCAAGTTGGCTTTTTCTCTCATTGTGAGTATCAATCAGGGAAAGCCCCRAGAGCTGAAAATTTTGAAATTAGTAGAGAATTTGTTTCACCCAAGCAGTCCCAAGGCAGCTAAAGATTCTCTGGAAAAATAAACATTTTGAGCCTAACTAAAGGTCAAAGGCAATGCTGGGAAGAAAAGGAGCGCAAGAATTTAATCAAGCAACTAGAAAGCTGAAGAGAGGAAAAACAAGAGTCTTAAGGTTTGATCTTTTACTTTGTTCCGATCAGTCCTCACATTCAGAGGTCTCTTTGTGTTCAAGCTTCACAACTYGGACTATTCCTGAAGTATTCCATTTTGCTCCCTGAAATATTCCCTGCATATTATCTATGTTCTCCTCCGCACAAAACAAGAAGAGACTTAAAGTACAATTGAAACTAGGGAAATAATTCAGGCCTGCTGCCTTTTCTTGTCATTCTAGATGGGTTATGCAGGGTTTAGCATTTGTTTCTTGAAATGTATTACTTCTAGATGCACTGTAAATACATTTTTACAAATATACGATTGTAAACTTATGTTTCTAACTCTGAGATGCATATTCAGTTGGCTTGAATTTCATCCATGTTCCTGTTTCTAGGCAGTGGAAAGAAAGAGTCACACCTAAAGAATGATTCAAAGAGCTTAAATAAGGGAAACAGGAAGCTACCTAGAACCTGGCAAGAGAAAATGCGAAGCTCATAGATTTTGGTGGAATTTTGACCTTCTGTAAATTGCATAAGACACTTCAGCAGAGATCACTTTTATAAATGCTCAATAGTAGTAGATATAATTCATTAAAAAGTCACAACTTTGTCTAAAATTTATTCATGTATTTGTTATCTAAACGATAGTATCTTCCAACCTCTAAAATTAGCAGTTTCTCTAAAGCTGCAAAAAACTTAGTACTGCAGCCAAAAACCACATCCTGTATGTTTCAGAAGATATGATAGATGACTGTTAATAAACTGGAAAGCACTAAAATACAGATAAAGCAGTAGCTAAAACACAGAGTTAATGATAACAATTTTAGCAATACTTGGATGAGGCAGGTGAAATATTTGGAAGTTTCAACAAGTGGTAAGTGTAAACAATCTGTATATGATTTCTGATAGATACTGCATGTGTCCTCTATTGTGGTTGGAAGAACACAGTGAAATGCTATTTTTTATAAAGAAAACAGTGGAAACACATGCATCGATCCTTTTATGTAACAGCTAGAACTTTGAAAAGCCTGTAATTTAGATGGTCTTGAGGTCCAAGCCCCAGCAGCATCCTAAATTTACAGGGCAGAAGAAAGAAATCATTAGTCTCTCTTGTGCCTCAATGCCTGTGTCGTTATGTCTGTCTTACATCACAGTGTTTGAAAGACAAAACTCTCAAAAAACAAGAACTTCACTAGAGTTCAATACCATGGTAGTAAAGAGATGCAGAGAAGAATGAATATAAACAAAAGGATCTTTATATGTACATTAAGAAATAGATATTAAATCTCTCTCTTAAGGTACCTCTGCAGGAATGCACAAAGACATGCATGCTAACATTGTTAGCCTGTGTGACACCTGAATGAGAGTTAATACAGCTTTACAGCTTTCAGTGTGGCAATAAAGTACTTCTCAGCAAGGCCCGACATGCTTTTCAGCCTAGAGTTGGCAGGAACCAGGCATGCACAAAACTTGTTCATGTCATCTGCGCCTGCCGATATAGTCACGCTCTTCATCAGCGCTTCTCTCTACCTTCCTTTGAAATCAGTAAGAGTAAGGCGTCTTTGAGTATCTGCTGGATTGCAGCACCCAATCAGAGGTCTCAACATCCCAAAAGCTGCTTATGAACATAAAACAGGTAAATACCCACAGGAACACAATTTTAGAGATGTTACCTTTCTATCCAATGCTAGTTTTGTGTAATCAACAGTTTCTGGCACCTGATCTCCAGCCTTGGCAAGGAGGCTTTATACTGACAGCTTCAGCTTACATGAGCCTCATGTACCTGCCAAAAGCTTTTAGGCAAAGAAATGGATTTGCATTACTTTAAATATGACATGTAATTCCAGGATTTTACATATATTTTCCCAGTTTGCATGGATCTGAAAAAGGAAAGAAGAGAAAATCACATCAAGCCAAGGAAAAAAGGAACAGTGTGAGACCSCAGTATTTACTAAGGTCATTAGTTATTGCTTGAAACTCCAGAAGACTTTTGCTTGTCATCTTCTTTCTCAGACTTCCATTTGTGAGACACCTCCAAGATGCTTCCTCACACAAATGTTTACAGCCCAGGTCAGCAAACTGGGCATCAGCTCCAGAAAGTTTTCCAATCTGCTTCACTTCTCCAGCAGCAGATACTACTAGAAGTGTTTTCTTTCCCTCCTACAGGCCCAAGGGAGAAGCAGCAAGAGAAGAGAAACAGTCTGTAGGACCACAACTACTCCCCATGGGAAAGAGGCAGTCTGAAATGCTCCGYGACTTCAGGTAGCAGAAAGGTAAAGCTAAAAATCTAATAGCCAAAAATTTTGCCTCTGCTACAGATGGTGATGAAATGAAAATGTAATCGCCACTCAGTTGTCAGTTTCTAAAAGGAAAGACATTTCTAAAGTCCATAATTATAAGAAGGAAAAGACTAATCCCTCTTACTGCAGAAATAGAATGAACTTTTCACATTTTACGAAAGGCTCCACTACTATGAGGAACTATCCAAAAGGTACAAGTTCCTTAAACACAGTGCAGCTGAAGGCCTAAAAATCTAACACAGAAGCAGAAGTAAAATCAGCCGCTTCTTATCTATCCTGCAAGCAGCTCTCATCACATGCTTATTTCCACTTTTTAAATGAATAGCAATGCAAATTAGTTTTTTTTAAGCCATGATTACCACTTAATCTATTGCGAGGTAAAGTTTCCCTCTCTCCTTACTCTAGCTCTCTTGCATTTTCTTAGTTACTTTAATAGGAGCCAGACTTGATTTTTTTGCTGGGAAGGAAAATTTTCCTCAGATGACTTTATTTTGGGGCAAAGGTAAATTTCTGAAACATGAAAATGTCAGAAACAGACACATTTCTTGCCAGTGCCTCTGCTTTGAAAACACAGTTCATATTTACATCTGCAGTTCATCCTAAGTCAACACGCTAACCCATAGCAGATGGAAGGTCCACATGCAATGTATTAAAAGAGTTGTGACAGAGCAAGGAATAAAGCTTATACAATGAGTATTTCAGTGGCTTTAATCTTCAGTGGAAGAGTTCATTTCATATACCATTAACTGCCTAAATGTTAGATGTCCAGATCAAACTGCTCATCAAAACTCCTGAAACTCTCATCACTGATGGATGCACATGGATTGCCACACATGGGCAGTTCATCCCATCTTAAGATAGGTGGCATGAGTCTTCTTTTGGAAGTGCCTTTCTCCCTTGACTAGACAGGGATCAGAGCCAAGCAGCTGACACTGTTAGACAGGCTGAAATACACCCAAAGTTTTAAAAGGGTATATAGACATGTAGTTCCCACTGAAAACCCGGCCCTGAGGTTGTTATCTTAATAGTTGTTCTGGATAACCCAGTCACTCTTGCTTGCACTTTACTTAGCACAGTGCTATTTAAACATAATTTGCCTATTGTTTTACTGAGGTGCTTTGGTGTATGGCTGGGCAAACAGCTCAGGAAGAGAGCTGTCCCCACCAGATCACAACAAATGCAAATAATATGTTTCAAACTGAGGCTGAACACTTATCCATTTAACTCCTTCCAAATAAAACCATGAAACTATGGGGAGGAAAAAACTTTAGCATGCACCGCAACACAAAGAGCAAATCTTCTAAATATACTTAAAATTCTTTCAAAATGAAAAAACAGTTTGAAGAAGATACCTTCTGAAATATTTCTAAAGTTCTTCAGATATTTATTATGCTCCATTCAGACTAATCTAAGTTCAAGAGATCCCTGATAGAAGTATACAGACAGAAACAAGGGTATTGCGGATGAATCCGGGTAATGAATACTGTCTTGTCATGAGAATGAAATGAGCACAAGCTGCCGTGAAAGAGAAGATGCTAAAGATTTTGGCCCTGTTCAGGTAACAGCTGCAAATTATCTGTTCCAGCCACACAGAGGGGGAAAATACATGAATAATGGCTAAAGAAGGGTATATGTTCATGTTAAAGAAGGTTTAAAATAGTACAGCTTTTTTACTTTTACTGAAAACTATGTTGTTGCAGGGCCTACTAGGTATTTATTTGTTTTGAATATTTCACACAGCTTTCACTATAATCTGAAAGCACAGTTCTACTCTGGCAAGTGACAGCAGAAAAATCATACTGGGTAGCTCCATGTTTATCATTTGCTTCTGGTTTCCCACTGACCTTTTCTTTGCTTTTCATTTTTCTGCAAAAGCAAAAAGTATCTGTTTCACAAACAAGTATAAATGTAGGTTGTCAACTTGAAGGTGCTTTCTGGCAGGAGAACATGTATTAGGAACTCTGCCCCTTTTAACTGCCCTGAAGCATTGCAACACTTAACACCAGCACAACTAATATGACATTAAGATGCCATTTCAATCCAGGATGATTTTGATTTGTCTTGCTGAAGCCACTGCTGGGGGCAGGAGGGAAGGGAAACAGACACAACAACATAAGTATATGCAATGAGAATATTATTGCACCCAAAGTTTTCTGGAGATACCACAAGAGGTCTAGTTTATGATGATTCCAGTTTTAGCAGCAGATATTTGTATGGGTTTGGCTGCAATAGCTGTACAACAGTTTCCAGACAAGCATTTAGTGTGGATATAAAACATGATTTGTCCTTTTATCTGCAAAGCAGAGAAATTACTACTTCCTGCTAAAAGACTATGAGATTTTATCATTTGGCAGCTTATACATAAATTGTATAGTTTCATATAAAGTATATATTTCAGAGAAGCTGCTGTGGTCCACTGGACAACTGTTTTATGTTTCAGATGTTTTTCTGCACTAGTAGGATTGCATTGATTACCTGGTCTCTGAAAGAAAAAGAAGGATCTTTCAGGAGAAAGAAAACTGCTTTCATAAAGCTTCATAATATTGCATGATACTAAAAGCTGTATTCTTATTTCAGCTACAATGGTATAAAGTCAGAATGATTCCCCTGACTTCAGAACAGTTACACTGGACTTAATGTGGTGTTAGTGAGGAAAACATTTGATAATAAAAGCTTTAGACACAGCCTAAAAAGTTTATAGATGGAAAAGAGCTGAGAGAAGACACTTGGCTAACCACAGTTTAAAATTAAACAGTACTAAAAAATAGAAATGTTATGGCTGTTAATCTGATTATGGCAAGAACCTATTGGGATTTTGAAAGAATCTAGAAAATACAATTTCTCTGTTGCAGTGGAAAAATTTTTCCTTTGTTCTTTAGCGATCTAACAACTGGTATCTCTCAGCTACTGCAAGCATCATTACACATCTTCATGAAACTACATGACATCATTGTAAAGAGCTTAGATTTGTCACAAAAAGGATCCAGACCTCACGCTTCTGGGCCCTGTTCTGTTACTTACTGTTTATGCATTTCATCCAATGATTTTTTAATCTAACATACACGTCATCCTTGCAACAGGGACTATGAGCTAGGACTGGCTTAGTGGCTACTCACTCAGTCAGTGAACTGGCTGTTGTAAATCCCATTTTGTCCATCTAACTTTTGCCAGTCACCGGTAATGGAATGGACTCAGTAAAAGGCAGGTGTGACAATAAAGACAATCCCTGCAGCTGAGGTATAAATGATATCTGAATTAATTATATAAACTATCTATAAATTAAATTATAGTTTATAAATCTTGGCCAGAATGAAATAAGTAGATTCCTCAAGATCACAGTGCAAATACTAACAGCAGCAGGGATCAGCTAGTGCCCAGATGGTTCAGCTATCTTTTCTCCCAGTAAAGGTGTTTGTTTTAATTGTCACAAGGCACAGCAAACCAGAGAGAGATCTCCAGCTACATGGGAAATAAAAATTAATCTGGGCTCATCATGTGCTGTTTTACAAGAGATCTGTTTGATACATCCTGCATGATCTGCTAACGACCACTCCAGTGTGAAAAATCAAGCAAGAGAAAAGTCTGAAAATCACTGCCTTGCAGAATCTGTGCTTTAGCCAGCCAGCCATTGACTCTCCACAAATGGAAGAACTTGTCTAGAACGCATCCAAGAAAGGAACATCTTTGCTATGAGCTCCTCTTATTTGATGCAATATCCAAAATGGAACCTATCTGCCTTTGTATTGTCCTAATAGGCTCGCTGCAAACTTGTAAAATATTCACAGGTACAACAGCAAGTAGACCAAGCTGTCAGGATGTTCTGGACTCAACCACGAATGCCTAGGTTATCTGTTCATACACAGCAGGGCAGCTGGTGATACCTACAGACAGTAACTAGGAGGAATCTAGAGCCAGGCCCTGACTGTGCCTGTACATACCTGCCAATCCTACTGCCATACAGTTGATATAGAAGCAGTAGCATCTGTTAAGCAACAGATGATTTATAGCACATAAAGTCTCCCACAGAGCCAGCAGTTTTAACAGAAGCATTAAGTGCCTCACTGACACACTGGCTACTCCATGTCGGCAAAAATGTTAAACAACATGTCCTAGCCAGATTACTTCCAAGTACTCTAGCTCCTTCTAGTCTTCACAGTTGGTTAGCTGTTAAATTAGTCACAGATTTGTCATGAGATGATGTTCTTTAATCCTTACAGAGCAGAGCAGATGGCTTGGAAGGTACCCATCAGTGTCAATGATTGTGGCTTCAATTAGTGCATCCTCTCATTTGCTATTGTGACTCCTCCAGGTTATGAATGGACTGAAAACACACTTTTGGCCAATGATTTATGGTACCTTTTGGCGTTCCTCCTCCTGATTGTGTGAGCAGAGAAAGGAATTAAAGGATAGCTGCTTTTTTACAACAGTGTTTGTAAAAGAAATAAAAATACATGCCTGATTTCCATTCATACTCGGGACTGTATCATTTTCAGTGCAGCACCAATAGGTCCAGCCACAGCTGCACGATGCAGTTGAAGGGAACATTCTTGTTCAGATAAAGTCAGTGCTGTTGTGCTCTCCAAGCTATTCTTTGATATTTTCATGGAACAAAACCACAAAGAATAAATTCTGATGGTCTTCTCACACAGAAGACCTAAAGTACACTGTCTTTCAGAGAAACCTTTAGACAGGCATACATGTAATAAATAGGCAGAACTTCATACGTTTCACTTCTCCTTAGTTGTTAAAAAGAAAGGTCCTCAAAACTGTCTAGCTCACTATTAGAATAAATACACTCAAAAAAAAAACTTTATCAATACAAACATGTTAAGAGGTGTAGTAGAGACAAAAATGTACTAGTTAAATTGAAAATCATATCAATGTGTTTAGAGCTCTTAAAATTGAATTAAATTATGCAAACTGCTATTTGCAAATACCTCACACTTAAAAAAAGAAAAAAGGAACAAAAGGTGTAGTCTTCTGTCTCTTGGACATTTAGTCCAGAACAAACCTCGTATGTTGAAATCTGCCAAATATGCTTCTGTGGTAATGTAACGTTAGGGTTTGTTTATGTACTTCTCATCAAAAGAAAAAGAGCCCTGTGCACTAATGTAATCCCGTATTGTCTTTTTACTTGCTTTTTTTTTTAAAACATTTTCTTGTTTGTAAGGATTGCTGTAATGCAGGGTGATTAATTCTATAGTCAAATACAGCTGAAGAGCTCTGTGGAGGCTGTCTCCTTGCCCCCGCAAAAGGGATTACTTCCCCACCTACCTTTCCTTTCTACGCAGGTCCCCCTGGAGCCACATTAGCCGGAGATTTAACAATCAGTCTTCTATGATAGGTGTTTTGTTAATGGTGCAACTTTTTTTAAACAAAAAACACATCAAACTGTAATTCCAGTTCCAAAAATGAGCCAATATCTATCCACTCTCTAAGAAAGGAAATAAGTTTCCATACTTTTGCATATTGGATCTCTCCATCTCACTCCTGCTGAAATGGATGACAGTATTGCCATCAAAAAGACTGGCTGTAAGCTATTTCTGACTAACAGAATTTTCCTACAAGACTGACATTCCTAATGAATCCTAATAAGACAAATTTGGGAGTGAAGTTATTTAGGGAAATGTCCATTAGCAACTGTGATTTTTTTCTAAGTGAACAACCTCAGAATTTAGCTTATGAAGGGTACAGGTCATGCTAGGAAAGAATTATATGAAGAGATATCATGAAATTTTAACTACATAGTATGTTTTAAGGCAAACCTAGTGTAAAACATAAGTAATTACACTAAAATAATTATATTATACCTACATTAAACTGTGTTAAGATGGGGCAACAGTCAAATCCTTAACTTGGTGATAGAAGATCTTCTTTCACTCCATGGGAAATTAATGACATTTCTGTTACATTCATGTTGCTTCTAGAGTAACGTTATCTGTACTATGAACTATGAAACTATGGCAGCCATTGTTATAGCAACAGGTGTTAATGTCATAAATCATAAGCTACTGATATCTCAACATAAAATTCTCAGCAAAAGCAGAGATCAAGTGTATGAAATGGATTAAAGTCRTATTTAAGAAAAAAAATTTTAAGCTTCCAGGGTGGCTTTCTTTCTGAGTCGCGTGAGCTTTGGTCTAGGGACACCTCGCCGAGTTACTCAATGAGCAAGTTATCTTTTTGACCATCTCCTTTCAAGGAGACTGACTGTACCTTCCACATTTTTGGCAAACCAGTCAGCAACAGGCAATGCCAGGAGACTAGACGTTGCCGAGTTCCTCAACAATAAGAAACTGGGGATCTTCAAGACAGCAATGTCTGTGACTGTTCTACAAAAGGGACAATGGCATTTTCAACTATGCCCAATAGCTGAGGGACATGTAGTGGTTTATGCAGGCCAGTATTCAGTCGAAGAAGGGAGGGAAGGAAAGCTGATTGAGATATAGGGGTCTGATAATCTCAGGAGATGTAAACAGAAAACAAACAAACAAAAAAGAAATATGGCTTAGCAGTATAATTTCACAAAGTATACATTACATGTTGCACATAACTTTCTCTTGTCTCATCATCTCTCAGTTTATGTACAACATTGTAGATTTTCATGATAAATAATAGCTTATTTGAGTTTTATTCCCACTGCTTATGGAGGAAATTTTATGATCATTTCAACTTCACTATTGACTCAATACTCTTAGCCCAGACATTTAATCTCTTATGACATATTGCTGTGCTTTGAAAAGTGACATTATGAAAAACAAGAGAAAGTGTGAGATTGATTGTGCATCCTGTAGACATTCTTTAAAAAAAAAAAAAATCTTATTTCAGCACACAAAGTGGGTAACAGACCCTTAACCAGTCTCTTTTAATCCCTATCCTATTTTCACTTCATTATCAAAATTATTTATCTGACTTACTGACAGACATTACATCATCTTCCCCATGAAAATACAAAATGAAAGTATCATAGAGAAGTGCTAAGACAGGCAAAGGGCTACATTTGTGTTCATGCTCTCGGATTATCTCTTCTAGATACTCTGATATATAGCAGCACATCTCTGTGAAGGGAAGAAAATGGAGTATTTATTGTCATTTTTAGTTCCATACTCTTGGAACTTGCCTAGAAATGAAAAATGAAATTATCTCAAAAATATCACAAACTTTGAAATATCTCAAAAAAAATACAGAATTTTTTTTCTACACTATCATTGATTTTGCCTGAAAATAAATTGAAGTTTGGAAAAATTGTCTCATTCCAAAAGTTTTATGTATCCCCACCCCAACAAAAAAAAATAAAGAACAACCACCACCCCAAAAAACCCCCCACCTATCTAAAGCAAGCAAGAAGACAGAGTATTTTGATTAGATACCTGTAACTTTCAACAGAAGAGTCTTGATAATACCATCCAGAATTAGAACAATACCCTCTTTCAGAATCTAGATTCTGAACAAAATAGTTTCCAGATCTGCACTGAGGCATTTTTATTTTATAGAGAAGAACTTCACACAAATTTTGGTTATTCAAATGGGAGATAAGGACCACATCCTCATCAAGTACATATAAAYTGGGTGTAGTTCAACTGATTTCAAATGCACCGTGCCAGTATTTGCATTGCATCAATATTAACGCCAGCCAGGTTAAGCTATGAGAACAGCAGAGAACCCACACTGTCCTGTTCATTCTCTCCAGAGCCATTGCTTTCTGCTCTTGAATGCACACTACATCCTGCCCATGCTGGAAAAGTAGAATTATTTGATTTGGGTCATCTTCTAGCCTCACTAAAAACAAAAAACAAAAAAACAACAGCTCTGAGAGACCAAGATTTCAACCCACGAACACTGCTTACTTTTCTRCCTAGACAGAATTGATTACTGTACCCTCTGGCTGTGTTGGATCCGAGAAGTAACCAGAGCTATCTGATGAAATGGTAAAGCATATTAAGCTTTTCTTTACACTGCATCTTAGATTGCCAGTTTGCCATGTTCCTTGTTTTTATTACAAGCCCTTCTGTTTACACATGCAACCTCTCAGGTGACAAATAAAGGCTATCCTGCAAATGGTAGTAATCAGGTTATCTAACCTACACTAGAGGTGGAACTGCATGATTTTCCCATATAATATACAAAGTACATAACTGAGTAAGAAGTGAGAATGAATGGACATTGACAGCCAAAGTCTATCTGAAAGCTACAGATGATCCCTCAGGCAATACCCTGACTTGGTCTGGACGTCACCAGGAAGTTCTCAGGAACTACTCAGGAAACGGGCACTGATGCTACTTTCCAAGAGGACAGACTATATCCCTTCTCCTCTCTCCTACACCCTATTATATTCAGACAACTTTGCTCCACCCTGGCTTTAATTCTTATGAGTGGCCCAAATCCAAACCCTGTTTACTGTTGTTCTAGCTGAGGAATTGAGGTTTCCATGGCCATGCACTGTCTGTCCATAAAAAAAAAATAACAATAATCGATGAGATCTGATTCGATAACTGATGCCTTTATGACAATTTGTATAATGTTACCCCAATGTGTTACTGAGCAGTTCTCTCATTTAAGAGAATTTCCATTTGATAGCAAGCCTTCAAATCTGGTGAAGAGCTGGTTACAACATTTTATCTTCCCTAATATTGGAAAGACTCCTAAATAAAGAACTACAATTAAAGAGACTTTTTATAGCACAGATTTAACAATGAAGTGGATGAAAACCTGTAATGCAAACAGCTTAGAAATTAATGAAATTCACTCCCAGGAAAGGATGAAAGAATATATAAAAAAAGCCTGTTCTTCTATCTRTTCCATTATATCAAGCATAAGGGAATGAGCTGCTTACTCTACTGAGTGAAGAAGGTTGTTAGAGGGCAAACAGCTTCCTGGACTTTCACCACAAAGAAGGAATCAGAAGAGAAGCTGCTAAAGAGCTTTCTGTACCAGTGCTGGGCATAAAAGAACAAAATCCAGGAAGATAAAGATAAGCTTCAACCCAATATTTCACAGAATCACAGAATCGCTGAGGTTGGAAGGGACCTCTGGAGATCATCTAGTCCAACCCCCCTGCTCAAGCAGGGTCACCTAGAGCACATTGCACAGGATTG
>NW_020451274.1:182355-231345 GCF_003343035.1 Apteryx rowi
TAGTAAACACCCACAACAGTGTCACCCATGCTAACCTCCCAACTTTCTCACCACAAATTTCCATACCACCAGCAACAAGCATATGCAGTCATTCCCTAATGCTTTTCACATGGGAACCTGCAGCATTATTCTCAAAGAGGATTTATACTCATACCAGTAGCCCTTCTCTCTCTCTTTCAGTCAACCAACAGCCATAATGCATAAAACAAATCTGTAATTGTATTTCTAACATCTTTAACCATTTTAGTGGACCAGTAAGGATCACAAATAAGCATTTTGCAGATATCTTTTAAGTGATAGATTACAGGTAGAAATCATTGCCTTTTTATGGGTTCCTTTTCATTGTACATTTCAGTGCTGTGCTAAATCTCCTGGTACCTGCTTTTATGTTAGTTGAATGATTCGTTTAATCACTGCAGCTGAATTTTCTTTTAAGACATCCTTCTCTGACGTTGCTCCAAGATAAAATGTGTCATAGACGCTGGCACATACTATCACAAATCTCTCAAAAAATATTCAAACATGAGCTGCCCAGAACTTCTCAAGCACTTAAAATGCACTCACTAGTTCACTCACATGTGCCTATGGCAATTCATTCTTTCTTTCCCTTTTCCTGCAAGGGATATAGCCTGCTTCCAGATGAATTACCCAAACATTTCTCAGTGGCCAGAGATACAGTGCAATTGTTTTGTTTAGAACAGTGACAGGAACATTAACATACCAGAGTTCATTCTGTCACCCTGCTCCATAAAAATGAGATGAGGATATCCATTCACAAAGATCCCATTGCCAGGAAGACTGCATACCTGCTTACCTTTGCATACAGTAAGCCATCCCATTGGCTTCTCTAGTGCTCACATGCATCAAATTATGCACATTTGAATTCCTACAGGGTCAGGGCTTAAAGATGAKTTTAGGCAGATTCAGAATACCATGACCTCCAGCTGCAGTGCCACCCCACAGAGCAGATGTGGGTGCAGTTTCAGCTGCCCCAGTGCTTGATCTGGTGTCTTAACACGAGCACATCTATAAACCATATGTCTAAGCCAAACTGAAAAATAAGTGACAATTCTGCTAGCRTTATTGAGTGCAATGTTTAAGCAGGACCCACAAGCTGCTTTGCTTAGGAAATACAAAGTTTTGTTACCTTGTGGAACAACTGATCAGCTGTCCCACTACATATTAATATATAATTATCAATATTAAGATATAACTGTGCGCGAAAATGCAACATAGATAAACAATTAATTGACAACAATTTAAAAAGATATGCATATATTCTAACTGCTAAGAAATTCCCAGTTCCCTGGATCATTTCAGAACTGTCTCGAATCAGATGCTGTTCTCTTTCAGTTAGATCATTTTAATTTCAAATGCTTTTAACCTCCCTCCCATTATAGGAATTCAGCACCTCTGGAAAAAAAAAAAACAGAATATTGTCTGAAGCTTTTGGCTTTAGCCTTTGATTTTAAATGTTTTGCTACAGAGACACACAAAGCCATTTGGCTGGTTGCATATTTGTGTATTACAGCATATGAAAGTTCTCACTTAGCTGTCACATAAATTGAGCATTTGACTCCTAAGTGCCATAATGAATCATACTGTCATTTCAAAGCTATTCACACACTTTGTAATAAAAAAAAATGCAGAAGAAATTGATTCTGTAGGAGATATGCTATCTCTCTAGCTCAGAGAGACCATGACTACAGGAAGTGGGAAAAGAGAGTCGAATAAAAAATTTAATAGCAATCTGAAACTGAGGGCTAGCAGAATAAGTAAAACATGAACCAAATTCTTCAGTTAAATTTATGTCAATACAAGCTCCTTGTAATATACGTAGTTACGCTTACGTCCTGTTCTAGGGGCCCCAGGGGAAGAATACATACATTTTACTATTTTGCTTTGTAGATAATTGTAAATGCTAGCTGTCAGGTAAGAAATGGACTTGGAAGGTTTTTAAAAAGTAGTTACAATAGAGGAAAATAATATAATTAAAGAAGAGATCTAAACCATTCAGCTTTCTCCAGTCTATTTKTGCAGATGCATCCTAATTTAAAAAAGAACTTCAAAAAGGCTTCAAAAGCCTTGATTGGAATTCCTTATCTATCAGAGTTTGGGGCCCAGATTAGGCAAATCTCTGGGCCAGATGCCCAGCTGCTACAAATCCATGGAATTACCCTGATTTAAATAGACGATGAAATGGCCAGCTCTTTTGAATCCACAGCTCAATTTCTTTTATCCGGACTGTTTTGGGTTTTTTTTTTTGTTTTTGTTTTTTGAAAAACAAGCTGTGTGTAAATATTAGGGTGAAATATAATTTAAAAGATTGAGGTGATGTTATAAACTCTCCAACCAGATGCAAGATCTCAACTCTGCTATGCAGTTCATAAGTTAATATTCAGGATAATGGTGTTAGGTTACTCTCATATATGGAGATATTTATGTTTCCACAAGTCAGAGATGGAAAATATTATTTGGTCATCCTACCCCGCCAACCAAAATGATTTTTTTGGTATATTTTCTAGTTCTCTTTTAGTCTATCTTTCGACACCTGAAGCAACAGGTTTCCATCTCTTTGTAATTTGTGTCTCTTGGTTCAGAGTCCCACTTTAAATTTATGAATGGCGTATTATATTTCTGCTTCAATCTTAAAGTGGCTTTAGGAGTTCATTTTGAAGCTGAAGCTTTATACATTGACACTGTCTAGCAATTGCAGCAAAGTAGTTAGAGACAACCTAATAAGCAGTTCCATCCTAGTGGAGCTGGTACTTCTCGTACTGGTAAAACCATTAATTTTAAATGTCTTCCCAGACACTAAAGGAGAGAAAGGGATGGCCACCAGCTGGAACTTCCTGTCTACAAGTGCATGGACAGACAACAGAAACCCATGTGTAACGAAAAGCCAGGCATCAGGAAAAAACGGACAGAGTTGCCTTGCTTCAGGTCTCAAACCAAATCAAGACTTTCCAGAGAGAAGATACTAAACATTATAAAGTGTTTGTCCAGGAGGGCTGTGGCACTAATTTTGAAGCCTGCATAATGAAATTATAAGGTCCTGCTGCCACAGAAATGCATCAGGCACTGATTTGGCATCTAAAGGAGGAGCTGACAAAGCCAAGCCACATGTAGGAGCCGTGCTCAGGCACAGCTCAGCATAGAAAGGACTAGACACATCTGAGATGATCTGAGATGCAGCAGCTGAACCAGAGCACATCACGGAGACAAGTTAAACATCTGGAAAGTCTGGCCCACAAAAACTACACAAATACTTTGGGACATGGGAACTCTTCAAGCTCAAGACCTCAGCACCTCCCAACTTCATACCATCAAAAGAGCAGGCCATTAATTGTCCTTCCCCCCACCCTTCCAGGAACACAGTCCTGGTATATGGAATGAAAGAAGAGTCAGTGAGTTTTCTCAAGGTCTTCAACCTACACTGGACCCCAGGGCGCATTATAGAGTGCCCAAATACTGGATGCAGCCACAGAATTCGGTTCACTTTTTTAAAGGCTTGCCAATGCAACATTATAGAGCTATTTTAAAGCTCTTCTTGCCCTCAAATAGCTAACTTGTAAAACTGAGACCATGGACAGAAATTTTATGGCAATTGAAAGTGAAACTTGCAGCTGAAATTTTCCCACATACACAAGTTTGATGAGAAATACCAAATGTAGAACACACCGATGAAAAATTCTGTGGTTCATCAGTAGCAGTAGCTACAGTCACACTTCAGATCACTCATGTGATTCCATAAAGCTAGAATTTCCAGGGATTTCTCTCTTACTAGACTTCCTTTTTTGTGCCTGTGTGGTTGATAAACTGAAAATATGGACTCAGAAATACATTCACGAATATGTAATTCTTAGAAGCCTAGACCTGAAGCAGTACCAACAGCAGCAGTAAGTTTAATGTCCCACCTGGACAACAGACAAGACTCGAGCACAATTACAATGAAGGAGATGCTAAAGAGACATTAATACACCCTCAGCCCCTCGCAGATTCACATGCAGTAGTAGCATACAGATTCTAATTCTAATGCCCTACTCCCCAGAAATTAAAGCCAAAGATAAAACTCCCACTGATATCAGTTAAAAAAAAAAAAGGCAACAGTGAAGACCCAAAAAATTTAAAAGTGATGTACCCAAAATTTGTTTAAGCAAACCTTTAGGAATTTAAATTCAAAGGGCCCAGTTTTAATTGGGGTGAAAGAGCCATTTTTTCCAGATTATGTTCAGAAATGCAATTTCATGTAGCAAAGACTACAGAGATTTTTTTCAAAGCAATAGAGCAAAGGAGCAATAAGGTGCCTACTTGTCCACTGTTTCATTACTGAATTAAAATTCACAAGTCTTTCATGTGGTTTGATTAAGACTGGGAGAGAGATGTCTGAGGATCTCTTTGGCTTGATAAGCCATTTGGAAAAACTGAAAGTGTGAACTGGCTATTCAGAATATTGTTCAGGACTGTAACCATCTATGAAGTTTTATAAAGCTAATTTCCCCCCTAAAAAATCTTCAGTGATTTTATATCATCTGCAGAATGCTCAAAGTTATGTCACTGAACATGAGATAATTTGAAAACCATGTTTAAAATGGTTATAGATACTTTTAGTTAGACCCAGCTATGATGATGTTTTCACTCCAATAACCAAACCTAACAGGATCTGGAGGCAGCAAACTGAAAAAGAAGAAGAGTTAACTGAGTTCTCATGAGGTCAACATCAGCATTTAGAACATTACAGCCAATTGAGCTGAACAGTAAGTAGCACAGCATTGTTGTTTGTGGGACAGAGAACTGAAGATACTTTTTGAAAATTTCTTTTTACGTTACATTTATATCCTTTTACATCTGATATTCCATACTATAACAGAAACAAGTCAGTAAGGAGAAGGAATAAGTGAATTTGTATTATCATACAAGAAACCATAGTTTTGCCTAAGCCTTAGCCTGTTTGTAGAACTAAGTCTTGCTGGAGACTATAAAGTTTTTGTAATGGTCTTAATTTTTTTTTTCTTTTTCTTCATTTTTGTCTTATTTGTGTTTCTAGCTTTGTAAAGGAAAAACAAATGCTGATTCTCATGAAATACCCAACTGCGAATTTACAGCACAGTTTTATAGACTAGAAGGATCAAATTAAAATCAGATGTAGAAAGCAGCAGCTCTAGGAAAGTGAATGGTGCTGCAGCCTCCTACACCTGGTTTGAATTTGGTTGCACTCAGCTAATTCAGATACACTACCAAAAGTATTTTTGCCTGCAGCTCTTGAAAAGACAAGATTTTGCTTAAGAGAGGCTAGATCTTTTTAAACTCTTTGCAAGTGGAAATATTATTACTGAGCTAATAGGAAGCAGGACTGAAGTACTAAAATTTATTTTATGACAGAAACAGAGGGAGAGGGCTGACTTACCATTAAATCATGCTTTTACATAATTAAGATATTTAAATAAACATTAATGTATATCGTTATTGTTTGTTTCAGTAGCACATTTAAGCTCTAGTCCTGGACCACTTCTGATACCTGCTGTACAAGCAGAGTGAAAAAATGAAAAAAATAGTTTCAGGTCCCAAAGTTGACTAGGCTGTTATTAAAAACCATCTTTAAAAATTCATCTAAATTTCTTTTAAAAGAAAACAGCAAAAAAAGAAAAAGGATGCAATATGCATGATTTATTACAGTAACTTATTAATCTATTCCATATACATTTTCCTGCTTTCATGACTTTGTAATAATTTGTATGATTTTTTTATTTCATCTTATTATACCTGCTATTAATAGCAATTTCCTGTATTTATACGTTTTGCGTGCCAAGCTGTTTTTAATACTACAAAACTTTGCTGCTGTGAAAACAGGCTTGAACAAAGCTCAGTAGAAATGCTTAAAAGCTCTGATGAATTAGAATACCTGCTGATCAGCAGGAAATTTGTTTATTCATGATGTTATTATCGATCCTGGCTCTCTGTAGTCAGATCTGACCAGTTTTAACCATTTTAAATTAAAGGTAGATATTTAGCTTGGAAGAAAAGATTTCCCCGTGAATGCCAAAACAGAAATGAGACTGCATTTTTCCAGGATATATTATTCAATGTTGGCATGTAAGGCGACATGACACAGTGGTATTTGTTTCAAACTAGCAAATAACAAATCCAACATTTTCTATTCTCTTTTTGACAAAACAAACTGCCCACATCACAATAGAGATCATTCCAGTATAAGTGCTTTGTATGCTTTTATCCTACTTCATATTTGTGAACTTAAAAAGGCAACCAGAAATCCTGATGTACCTACTGTTGGATAATACCGTTATTTGAGTATTAAAAACTGGTGATGAAATCCACTGGACAAGTTTCGTTAGTTGACAGGGTTGTAACTGTTGTCTACCAAGGTCTGCACTGCGAGTGGGATTTACTTTTTAAAAAGAATTTTAATCCAAGATCAAAAGTTATTGTGGGGTCAGGTAGAAGAGGTGCACTGCTCAGATTAAGAGAACAGTTAGGAAGTAACTTATCATTTATTACTGGAAGCAGGTGTGATATCTCCTGAAAGCTCTTTTTTTTTTTTTTTTTTTTTTTCTTTTTGCGAAAATGAAAGCGCAGCTGTATCGCGCGGTAAGAGGCACTTCAGAAGATGCCCAGAATGATAGTCTTGCGTTTTTTTTTTTTTTTTTTTTTTTTTCTTTTTTTTCCCGGGGATGCTAGGTGTCAGCATGCTGACATGTCTAGTTTATAGCAGTAAAAGTGCTCCTTAATCTCAGTTCACCAACTCGCAGGCTGCATGGAATCCTGCCAAAGTTTGGTGTTCACTGACAGATCCAATCCATCTCAGAGCTAATCTCATTTTAGCCTTACTGCTGTCTGCACCACAAGGTTGATGAGATGAAAAAGAGGAAGTCTTCTATAGACTTGCAAACAGAGGAAGATGTCATTTATCACTCCAACTGCTGATTTTTCCCCACCCTATTCTTACATAAGTGGGCAAAAAAAAATTAAATTATTTTTAAAAAGGTGTTGCTATAGTCAAAAGTGTCTGCCATTTACCTAAATTTAGACTGGGCAAAATCATTAAAAAATGGGTTGTAAGTATTTTCTCAGTATTTATAGAAAAGGGTAAATATAGCAAACATACCAGGGAAAACTTGGGAGAGAAATGTAACTTGAGAGTCCTTCCCACCTCTGCAACTAAAAGGTCACAGTCTGCTGATAGTATGTTCCTGCAGCAAACTGCATCCCTTACCAACTTGGGTGAAACGTGATGTCTAGGACAATGCTCAGAAGAGAAAAAGGTTTCTGCTTCAACCACGCTTCAAATATTCATTTCTACCGGCCCACACTACAGGGTCTGTTCTCCCTTTCAGCCATGCCATCAAGAGGCAAAAAGGGCATCTCAAGCATCTGATTCATGTAGCCATAATGTAAATCTGATCTCATTTTCAGAATTTCAGATCTTCAGGGGAAAAAAAAGAAAAGAAAGTGTGTTTGAAAAAACAACAAAACCCAGGCAACCAATCTGCTCATCTCACAATACACGGGTCCTCCCTAGTGCAGATAAACAATTGCTGTCGGTATAAGAAAAGATATCTAGCCACTGAAGAATAAATGAAACACCAAGGTAGACTCTTATTCATTGACAGGTATCTATTCAGCCTAATAGTACTGGAACTCACCTCAGCACTGGATCTACTTAGGTAACAGATACATAGTAAATAGACTTATAAATACTTACTATGAGACAAAACCAAAAGCATCCATGTTATTCAAACACATGAGGGCTTTGATTTTTATGAGCAAGACCAGATTTACAGTAGATGGTATTCATCAAGTGAACTGGTCTTGTGAAGAGGCTATAATGGTAGCTTCATATGCTTGATTTTGTCTTTAAGCTTCATGCTATTTCCTTTCATAGCTAAACTGCCAAAAGGGAGAAAAATTAAATGACAAATGCTGACCCTAGTTAACCATGATCTATGTGTCTGTATCTTAAATGAAGTGCTGCTTACAGCAAAGAAATTAGATGGAAAAAAAAAAAAACACAGAAAGAAAAAAAGAAACCACACACAACACTCCCCCCTCACCCTTTAATAAGTTAATCCAGATTTTGCTGGGGAGTTTTTGATGTAAAATGTGAAAAGGACATGGAGGTAAAGCTGCTTTGATAAATACACCATCTAAATAATGGAACACAGGTGTGAATCTTTACAGAGCCACATCTGACGCAAAAGTTCACCACAGCTTGCTTGGTCAAAATCTAGTGGTAGAGATCTTATTTTGCTAAAATAGCATCTACTTTTCAGCATCTGTATACAAGTCCTAGTATAAAAACTATGACTTCCAGTTTTTGTATGGAGTGTTATTTGATATTGTCATAAGGTATAAGCCATCTTAATTACTTCACTGTTCCTCCAAAATAGCACTTCATTGAGATTTCATTGGGAATTTTCTTCTGCTCTCATGAGAAATGCGTCAGAATAATGGAGCTCCATGGTTAAAGACAAGTAGGTAAAAGACAGTCCTTAATGACAAATAAAATTGTTCCACTCTTTAATATGTACATTGCACAGCCCTGAAGAGAGCTAGCAAGCAGACGCAGAGAAGAGAAGCCAACACCCACCATTGCTGAAGAACATTGACCAGCTGGATATTTGAATTCTCTGGATCCTGCCTTGTTCACAAAAGAATCAAAAGCGACTTTGATGATGAAGGGGTATGTAAAATTTAACTAATTATGGATGCATGGCTAACCGCCTGATCCATAGGAGTCAAGGTTAGCCTTTAGTTAAGAATCTTGTAGCTAGACAGAATGAGAGGAATTTAAATTACTACAGCATCAAACTCAAGCACTGTGCTTGAGAAGACAAAATTTAGAGAGGATTAAATTATATCATCTTTAGATCCACTGAAATAAGTCAAGACACTTTTGACAAGGGTAAAGACATTAGAATCTGATCCTTGAATACTTCTGTATTTCTTTATTCTAACTCCAGGCCCCCAAAAAAATCACAATGGTGAGCATGTGTCAGTTTACTTAAATACAACTATCACACACAATAATGGGGAAAAACTAACAAATGAACCTATTTCAAGTGACTAACAAAGCAAGTATGGTTTACATTTAGCCCATTAGACCACCATTTCATCAAAACTACTATTACTCCATCCTTGCAATGACTCAGCTATAGAATGGAGAAAAAAAGAAGTGCTCCAAACTTTCTGACCAGTGAGAATATTTAAAATCCTCAGTTACTGAAAATACTACAATACTTTCAAGACGGACATTTTTGCATAGCTCTGAGACACTTTTGGAAATAACTTTTCACTAAGCTAATTTCTATACAGCTAGATCTGAAGATCTAACTGTGAGCTTCAGGTAGACCTACCACAATCAACAGCATGGAAGAAATGGAAGGGAAGGAATGAATAATATGGGAGAAATACAGAAAGGCAGATCTCTACAAAAACTGTTATAAAAGGGTGGTAGAGAACTGCAAAAGCCCCTTAAAGAAAAAAAACACTGGGCTGTGTTCAGATGTCTGGGTGTCAAGCTTTGAGTGGTACAGTTGGTAGATTGAACAGCCAGGATCCTGGGGATGGGAACAACATAATAGTTTCCCTGTAGCTGCTGGTACTGGAAGAACTGGTGGGCACATCTGTACTAGGTACATAGAGCTATATTGCCCGATGTTTGTAGGGCTTTGCTTTCTCTACTGAGATAAATCAATACAAATTTCCTGAGACCTATATGTCAGCAGGAGAGAAAAGGAGAAGGAAGCAATGAGTGTAGGCCGGTTGTCAGACTAGCCATCAGGCCAGCCTACCCTGTGTAGCATTTTAGCACAGTTCCTCCTCTCATTTCTGCTTTTTGACTGAGATCTACTAGAGAAAGCAGTAAGACAACAAGTAGAGATCACTTGCTTGTCTGTCTGACAAGCACCACAGTGACCCTAACTTATACAGTCATGCATAAACTCGAGTATAAAAATAAAACCAGCCTTCTTTGTCATCCATTAAGATATCTGGAGCAGCACTTACATTCTTCAGCCACTACCAGGCTTTATAAACCAGTTATGTCATTTTGCAAGACTGGAATTACATTTTCAGGGGTTAAGGTTTGACAGGAATGTTTATGGTACATTCTAAGTTTAATTTCCCAGACTAATTTGTGGCAGAGTAAAGGTTGAGCATCCAGGCCCAGGAAATGCTGGGACATGATTGGAAGTTCTGTTTTAACTCTTTCTGTCTGTGTTTTTAGCTTGAAATGTGGTTTCTTTGCACAGTTTTTTGGTCAAAATAATGCATTTCAGAACTACATATGACTTGGAATTTTTGCCAGAGCCTTATGCACCATGAACTAAAACAYAAGCTAAAACACTATACATCCTCAACAATCTAAATTAGGATAAATCTTGTAGAATCAGGGTCTGAGGATTTATCTGTTATGAAAAGCTCCTTTGCTCTGCCAAAGCAGAGCACATGAAGTATTTGTAGACACTGGCAGGCATTATGATATTCCACACAGCAGATATTTAGATGGGCATGGTAGAAGGAGACCAATACTGTGAACCATGGCTCAGAAAAGTCAAAAAAAAAATAAGAAGATTGTAGGCCTGACTGAAAGAAAGAGGAAGTGGGGCAGATCAGAATTAGAAGAGGTTTTCCCCAAAACAGATCTGAGCTCCGGAAAAACTAATATTATTATAAAAGTGGCTCCAGCCCAAGCTAAAAGTCCCTGTGACTTGTGAAAAAGTGGCCGGAGCTGCTATCAAGCAGGAGACAAGCACCCAGACAGGTAAAGTTAATTCCTTGGAAACTAATGCAAATATTGTTCTTTCACCAGCCTAGGTTTCAGGTAGCAAATCCTCACCCTTGCCCCTCCCCCCCCCCAAAAAAAAATCCTTTTCTGTGTCTTTAGCACAATTACTCAAATTCCCCGAGTACCCAAATTTGAAAGAAGTCTTTGTAGCCTCAAGCTCACTGTTCTGGATTCAAGCAGCTCAGCTTCCCCAACATTTCCCCAAAAGAGGGGGATTAAACCAGAATGATTTATCAACTCAGAGAAGGAAATTTATTTTCTCTTGTGTAAACCGCTGGGAAAAATCCATAGGAGGCCTGAATTTAGAAACAAACTGCCTTGCCTTTCACAGAAGGACCATCTTCACCTRACTCCTTTTCTACTTCTCTTGCATTCAGTGCACTAATGCGTCATGCTGACAGCAAACCCACCCTGAACTTCATAAGTGTAGTTCTCTTGTAAAGCACAGCACAGCTAGTTCCCTACCCTTGCTGGGAGCCTCTGGGTATTGCTGTAAGGAACATAACCCCCCATCCTTCTGCTCCCAATGCACATTCATATGACAGGTAAATGGATGAAGGTTTGGACAGAGCAATTGCCAGAGGGTCAGTCCCACCTAGTCTTTGAGATATGACTCATTTGCTGCTTATGTAGACAATGGGACGGTTTTACCCCACCAAATCCCTATTTACTATTCTTATTACAGTACTTTTTGAGCTCAGCTTTAGGAAATGTGGCTTGAGCATGATTTTTTAATGAAGTTCATAATTAATGACTAGTAAGGACAATCTCAGTTTTGGTTTGTGTTAATTTTGCCTTTGCTGTTAGCATATCAATAGAAATGTTCTGCTAAATATTTCCTGCAGGCTTGGACTTTCCTACGCTTTGTTCCTTTTTGCTCCCACAGGCTCTTTGTCTGATGGCATTGTAAAGACAGACCACTCTGCATGTTGTGATATGACTTAATTATCTGTTTCAGGGGAAAGAAAAACCTGTTTTTTTAGCCCTACATTGCAGAAGAGTAGGGAGGGCAGCAAGAGATTCAATAGCATTTGCAAGCAGCTAGTTGCCACTGAAACAGTTCTTGTGGAATCCGTAGATCTTCTGTTCTCACTGCATCAGTTCATCTTATTTAAGCTGTTTAGAGTTTCCATCCTTACGCCCTCTGCCAGCCTCATTTCCTCAACAGTCCTAATCCTTATTCCGAACTACAGTTGGTCAAACACACATTTTTWTGGTGCTGCTCTGTCCAGTACCCACATCTCACTGGTGCATGACCACATTCCAAAGGTGCATGAAAGCCCTTTCTTTAGCTCATCTTTTGCAGACTTCCAGGCTTCTCAAGAAAGGAGATTTATTTGTTAAACTGCTGCCTCTTGTAAATAAAGGAAAGAAACCTGTATCAGAAAGGTAATGTCTCTCATGTTCAGTTTTTGCCAATTCTACTGTACCACTGGAAATTTTCCACCGTTTAGAGTTTCATTTAGAAATTCTCTCATACTGTTCTCTTGTTCTGGACTGCCCCTAGACACTCTTTTGTATTAAAGATTGTACAGGACAGCAAGGACATCTTTCTGTTCTCAGGGGTTCCACTGGGTTTCTTTCCTTCATCTTCCGCTTTTCATCTCTGCTTTGATTTGTTTTATTTCCACTTAAATTAATTTGCCCTTCATCATCATCAGTAGCCACACTGTTACCAATATGCTGAACTCTCCACCTTTTTAAGGTGAGACCAAGCAGTGGAGGCTTCATCATCCATCTAAATTCTACACAGAGCTTTCATCCTCTTGCTGTTCTTCTGTCCATATGGTATCATGATATGGAAGGGGAGGAGGGGAGAGTTAGAAACTATCCCATCTCTAAAACTGGATTCTTTCTATAGCCTTTGAAGTCATTTATCAATTTATAATACCAACAAGAACCAGACTGAGATTTCTTCTAGAAAGTCAACTGGAGTAAGTAAYAGTATGATTCATATAGATCAACATTGTCATATATAAATCACTAAATCAAAACTCCCAAGTCTATTTTTCTGCAAATAATTAGTACAAGACAGATTTTCTTCAAGACTGCCTAGTTCACTACTGGCACTAAGGTGAGGCTAGAGAGAGCAGGAAGAAGTTAAAAATGTAATTCCCAGATCTGACAGGTACCTGACGTGAATAGCCATCCATACAGATGTTATGTTCATCCTGAAGTAAGTCCAGTCTTTTGGGACCCAGATCTTGCTGCCTACTGACAGAATAGCAGCATCACAAACAACCTACATGAAAAAGTTAACACTGGGGCCAGATGCAACAACAGCATAGCAGGGACTGCTCTGCTGTCACATTGCTTAGGCTGTACCTATGGCCCCAGGCAGTGCTATAGGATGTGCAATGCAGGAGGGAGAGCGGGAAGTCTCGAACAGACACCTCTGCACACCTCTCCCACATAACACAGGCTCACTTAGGTCAGCAACTTGCCAGCAATCAGATCCTTCAGGGGACAGCAAAGGAATCCTGTAAAAGGTTATGTACAATATTCGGATATGCAAAAACCAAAAAGTCACACGTCAGATACCACATATCAGCCCCCTATGCTGGGGAGCCCCTGATCATTGCTATTTAGCTATTTACTGAGTCACAAGGAAGGTTACATATCCTTTCCAAAATGTTCTCACAACAAATCTGGGTATTTTGTTCACCCATCTATGTATCCAGTTCCCCTGTATCTTTGAGGATCGGGTATTACATTTGTTACAACCTTTCAGTGTGGTTCCCTAATTCTTCCGCAGATAGTGGTGTGTTTGCCTGCCAGTTTAATATCATCTGTAAATTTAATACATCTCCTCCTTATCCTGTCCTTTGGGAAGCTGTTGAAATAAAAATGTAAGATTTATTACTGACTCTTGCATTTTTGGCTCTTGAAAGCAATGGTTCTTCAGTATCATAACAGTTTTGACCAGTATGAATTGGCACCTACAAACATTTTTCTCCTAAGAGTATGACTTTCAGGGATGGTATTTTCTGCAAGGATAGCATTCAAGATTTTGTACAGATTATTTTTCAGAGTTTCAAATGATAGAATTACCTGATACACTCTGAACTGCTTATTAGATACAGTAATAGTTAGAAATGTCAGTCAAAGAAAAGAAAACATATCAGAAAACACTGTCTGGCTAATATGTTAAGAATTATACTGGAAAATAATATGTACCAGGATCATATGAAAAATAATAGGAAAGCAGGGTATTCTTGGTACAGCTTTCTCTCTCTGCTTCCCTTGGGAAGGTTGCAAAGTTTCTCTTTGCTTAGCTTCTCTAGCTACTAGCTCTTTTTCAATTTCTACTTTGTGAAAATATCACCTCCTGGCCTAGCTGTCTGAGGCCCCTAAATCCACTGTTGATATGCCAAAGTCTTTTAAGCATAGATATCCTTCCCAAACCTCCAGTTTTGCAGATGTTCTGGATTTACAGTCCACTTTTTCAAGGATACATAATACCAAACTGATATACTGATTTTGTCCTTGTCAGGAAAAGTGCCCCTTCGTGTTTTCCTGCATATCCTTTGACCACTCTCAGGCATTGCCTGGGTTATGCCAGGGTACTGTGAAGAGTCCAGCATCTTTCCTCTGCTCTGGACATGCTTTTCATCCACAGTGAGCCCATTTACATAACACTGGTCACATGCAAGAGCTTTAGTGTGCACGTTTCCCCTAATAGATCCCTCAACACTGCATGAGTTAGAGGCCAGGATCCCACAAAAACTAATCGCTAGAAGCAATAGATCTTCCATCTTAAAAAAAAAAAAAAAAAAGGATACAGATTCTGTCAACTCTGATCAATAGCCTTTCCTTTAATTTCAATGGGAGCACACCAAAATACATTTTGTACAGCAGATTCTTATCTCCTTGATCAGACCTAACACATGCTTCTGTCTGGTCTGAGCTTTCATTGAATTAACGGCAAGAACTCAGTTGAGAGAACGTGCAAAACCTCAGGTTGATGGTGAATTCAGCAGGAACTCACGAAAACTAAACGCACCCTATCTGGAAGCAGTAGGCTATTGGTCTATAAACCTGTCTCTCACCTGTCTTTTTGGCTTTCGCCTGCTGTGTCTTGTGTCCTCTGCATTAAAGTTCCCAGGCAAACATCCACATAACCTTCCTTTTGGTAGGTTTTAAAAAGCTCATTAATAGTGCTTTTTATCCAGTGCCTCATTTAGTAAAGCTGTCAGGACCCCTCCTAAATATGTTTTTATATTTTGCAGTTCGTTATGTTTGTACTATTGGTATTAATCAACTTGTTGCTTTGGTGATGGAGAATCTGTTTTTTGCCTTAAGTGTTAGTGCATTCTCCAGAAAAAGGCGGCACATGCATGAGGTAAGTAGCCTTCTAGTTTTACCTTTCATCTAAACTTATATCTTTAAAATAGAAGTAAATAGAAGCCAAGTTTTTCATTTCAAAATATTCTGAAGACTTCTAATTTTCCCAGCCTGCCTGCGCATAGAACATTCTATTTGGATGTTAAAAAACAATATTCAGATTACTCCTGTCAATGAATATCTATTTCTTTATATGAAGTTTCACACCTTCAGTGATAGAGACCCACTACTGAACAGTCAGTTCTTACTCAAGCCCCTGCTTGTCTTCTTCCTCTTTACCCTAAATATAACAAATCTACAAAGCCAGAAATCACAGGCAGAGTTATTTTTAGAGCAGTCACGTGACTGGAATATGAAGAAAAAATAGCACAGTTATTGAACATCCTTACTGTGAATGCATCATGGGAGAGAACCTTAAATCAGTTCTCTCTTTCAGTGGTACAGCTAGGAAAATGCAGGAACTGGATTTAATGCATGACACAAATAAACCTGAGAGGGACTTGTAAAACTCCTCAGTTCCATAGCTGTATCTTTATTTTTGAAAGGAAACATGACAGTGATATATAGAAGTACATGGTGCAGGGAATAAATAAATCTATCCTTAAATATAACCAAAAATTTTTCAATTAGCACTCTATTATTTTAACACAATCTTTTCGATCACAGAGGAGCAGGACCTGAGAAACACCAGACTGTCAGTATCTCAGGAAACACAAAAATTACAGTAGACTGATCTCTGTAAAATAAGCGATAAGAGGAGACAACCCCACTCTCCTTTGTTTTATAGACAGAGTGAGGTCAATGGATATCAGACTGCATAAATCAAAACTACAGTGGCTTGCCCCATGCTATTTTATGCTATATTTCTTCTTTATCACACAAAACATCATTAAAAAAAACTGTTAGTTTTATAAATCAAAAAAAAAAGTTTGAATTCTTAGATACAGATCTAGAAAGTTTTGCCAAATTGCAAACTCTTCAACCTTGCAAAAATCAATGATGCATAACAGTCAGAAAAAATCACTGCTGGAAACTAACTTGCATTTGTGTCCTAGCTAGTCTACGGATTTATACTGTGATGGTTTTATGCCAATTGGTTACATGAGGAAAAAGGAGGAACCAATACAGACAAATGTAGGAAAGAATCAATTGTTCTGTCTGTTCTGGTTCTGAGTCTACTGAGCTTTCAGAGACAAAAATTTTTATTACTTCTTGAAGAATTAAAATCTAAAGATCCTCTTTTTCTCTTTTCTCTATTCTTTCATTTGTTCTAAGCAGAGAAAAGATGGAAGTAATTCAAACTGGCAGCTGCAGGCAAATTTAGTGGTAAAAATAGGAACTAAGAGCTTGGAGCTGTTTCACAAGATCATTTCTCTAGCAGTGAGGGTTCTGTTTAGACAGAGTAAACTAGAGCTTTAATTCACTGGATGAGTTCTGGAAGCAATAATTCTAATAAGTGAGGTTGTTCGTAAAGGCTATATGTCCAGCATTATTACAAAATTTTTGTCTTGCAACACCCAACTTTGGAAAACATACAAATTAATCCATTTGCTCCCAGTCCAAAGGCTGGCCTTTTGGTTTTCTCCTGCCCAGGAAGAGAAATTACAACATATGAGAACTCAGTAGTGGAGCCAGTTGAAATGTTCCAGAAATTCAACACATTAATGAAAAAAATATATAGTTTATGAACATTTTTTGATCATCTCTGCTAAGCAGAAAGGGCAGAACACTGAGGATAATTCCACTGCACTTGTCTAACTTTGCAAAAAAACACCAAGGCCCAGAAGACATTCACTGAAAGGAGCTTTTTGCGCATGCACATTAAGCAGCGGACTCAGGCAGCACAAGTAGGAATGCATTTTGGGTGTGCACCAAAGAGCCCCAAGGCCAGGGAAAGAGCAAAGCATAAAGAGGGTTGCATATAGGCACAGACATCCGTGTGCTGATGTTACACAGCTGTTTGCAAACAGCTGGATGCTTTGGTTCTGCCTGACACACGAGCAGCTGCACGCTGGGGGCAGAGGCAATAAGGAACCTCCGTCCCCCGCTGTCCTTTCCTTACTCAGGGGCTTGGCTGAGCAGCCAGCAGCCTCTGCCAGTCCCCTAATTACTCCCCTTGGGGCACAGGGGCAGCAGCAGAGGAAAAGGGGATCTCACTAGAAAGCAAGTAGATGGATGAGCCAACCCTTCTTTTCCCAGCCATGTGACAGCTGTGCAGCACCGGGACAGCTGTGCTTCTTGAGGGAGGTGAAATTTGGCCACTTGTCCTGCTGCTCTGTGGAGCAGAGCTCTCCCTCAGCTCCAGGCTTAGCATAGCTGGGCTGCTGGTGGTGCTCAAGCTAGAGAATTTAAAGAGCATCTTGAGGTACTTCCATGGCACTGAAATCTGCCAGTACTGCAAACATTTTGAGAAGCAGAGTATTACGATGCCTCCTGCTGCAAGGGAGCATATTAATGCTGCTGTGCAACAGCTCCTGCTCTTCAGGGGATGCCCGAGAGAAACAATCTCACCTTTAAATGGTTACACACCTGAAGCATTTGATCATAATAAATGTTTTGTTATGCTGGCTAGAAGTGTTGTTAGGGAAGCTCAGTAACATGCAGTACAAAACTTGTTTTCCATTATAAGAAATAATGAGCTAAACCCAATCATATCTGTCAAAGTGGATAAAGAAAGTGAACCTCAGAAGAGAGAGCAGGTGAAGACAGGGTGGAAGAGCATTACCAAGCCCAAGGTCTGAGGAACTGCGAGTACTGTCTGCAGGAAAAAAAAAAAAATCAGTCTGAAGTCAGAAAAATGTTGTATGTACCTAGTTAAATTCATTCAGCCACAGGGTTTGGGGATACACTATAGGGAATGCATATGATTAATGATATTTTAATCCTTGACCTATTTTATGTCAGTAAACCACAACTGCTTATGTTCATGCTAAGCAGAGAAGTAAAATTAATGCTGTGTCAGCTTTCAGGGTGAAAACACTACATTTTTGTTGCCTCCACAAAAAGTCTGTCTAATTATCTCCCGAGGCTAAAGCCAATAGGAAGTTTAAACTGTGATCTGTATTATTATTCATTATTCAGAGCTCTCAGAATTAGAAACGCATAGGGTTTACACCAGAAAAATCTGACAGTCATCCCCAAGCCCGTTTACAGAGCAGTTCAAGCTTTCCTCCAGTACTGCCTCAAGATTTCCCTGGTGCAGGAGTCTGAAATACAGGACTGATGCTGGAGAATCTGACTTTAGACCAAGGAAGTGTCCCTGTAGATATTAATCCTGAAGCCACGGAGCAGAGAACAAGAAAACGGCTTGACAGGTCTTCACGCAAATCTGCTAACTAATGGGAGCAGCCAAAGCCATGGGAGGCTGCACAATACTGGGATTCAGAGCAGCTGTGTCCCAAAACGAGGTACAGCGCACTTGCTTTCGCTCTGCTCCCTGTCATCGCTAAATGAGTATTGTAAAGGATCCTCCCCACTGCTAAAATCATGAACTTGAGCTGCTGTTCATGGTATTGGTTCATGGTATTTTGACTATCAACCAGCTCCACTACAGAAATCTCAACGGCCACCCAGCCACGTGGTAGAGCTCATAAGGTACAGAACAAGAATGAACACGGTCAGTGCAGCACTAGCCGTCCTGAAAAAGAAGGGCAGGAGGACAATATTTCACGTTATCTCTATCAAACTGGAAACAGTTGGGAAGATTGGGCATTCTGCTCTTGCTACTCCCCAACAAGGCTATATTTATTATCTTCTGTAATTCGTGAACCACCTTATTTTAAATTTGCCGCAATATAATAATCATTTCGTTTTCAAGAAAAAGTTGGACCTACTGTTATTTCTCTTCTGCCATCAGGCCAAAACCAAGAGCAGGCTGCTAAAAATAAAGACCTAATAATAATATGCTGGGGGAGCTTTTAGATATTGAGGAATGCTTCATGATAGAAAACACAGTAACTTAAACTGTTTTACGACTCGGTTGTCCTTATCTACCCTAGGGAGTAACACTATGTTAAGGAAAACATGGCAATTAGCACCACTTCTACTATCGTCCTTTAGCCACATGGACACACTACCTGTAAAAAGTCTTTTAATATTATCATTCACTATATTGTCTGACAAATGTACATCTACATTTTACAGGACTTCTCCTTTTCATTGGCTCTTCCCAGCCAAAAAAACGAAAGCACAATAAAATATCTGTAAATTCTAGGTTTGTGGCAGTTAGCACGACAGACTGAGATTTTATAGTCCTTCACATTTGGTCAACACAGTACCACAGGTCAGATACACGGTTTCTTAGAGACACACGCTCACAGGGCTATGCACTTCCATTTAAATAAATGTAATCATAATCTTCTGCTTTATGCATTAAAACCATTTTTTTACATGTGGATGGAAATGGGGTATGTAAGTGGTTGTTTTGTTGTTTTTGTTTTGTTGTTTTTGTTTTTTTCTCTCCCTCTCTTTTGGACTTCCTTGTTTCAATCACTGGTGATGCTTATTCTGGAAATTTAATTCCAGGCTAGTCTGGCTCTAGTGAATTTAATTTTGACATAGATTTCAAAGAATTTCAAGTAAAGTAGTTCATAACCTAGACTGATCTTTCCTCTCCCCTTTTTTAATTAAGGAATTATATAGCTACATACAATACTACAATTAAGGAAATCTGTAGCTTCATACAATAGCTAATGAAACATTCAAGTTAATAAACCAAACATCTAGAGCCCAGCAACAGATGACTGAAGCTGAAAATTGCTTCCTAACTCCATTTCTTTATGCTCATTTTAAAAGTTACTTTAAAATGAAGTTTTTACAAAGTTTCAAGAGGGGAGCAATTGGATGGGTTTTTTTCTGTTTTTTCCCCTCTGCAGGTAAAATGCTCTTTGGCCAACAAAAGCGTTCCAATGTCTCACAGTCACTCTGGCATGCCAGCACTCTAACAGAGATCTTGGATATACCTTCCACAGGGCTGTATCTCTGCGTCCCCATATCCAGCATAAAACTAAACCCAAGAGCGATCACATTTGTGCAGATAAACTTTTTACAGAGAACCAAAGGAAAGTCAAGGATCAAGGTATGGTGAATTTTATATTTCAAAACTCTCTTAGTAAGAGGTTTTCACTAAAAGAAATTTTCATTTTTTTAAATAAAGATTTGTTCATATATCACAGGCCACAAGATTTAGAATTGTTCATTATGTCAGTTGTAAAACTCACACTGATACTAACAGAAATCATGCAATCTAATCAGCGCATCACTCTCTGAAAATGTGTAACAAGAATAAAGCTGAAATAATAAATTCAAACATTTGTAAATAAAACATGTTAAATTAATTCAATCTAGTTTAAATAAAAAGGTTTTTTTTCACAGCACTGTGACTGGCAACAAGATTATAATTTATGAGAAATTAGAACTTAAAATGGACAGATAAGAAAATATCCAAAGCCTTTTTCACAGATTCAAAGACACATTTTCATTTTACCACATATGTTTCCCACTCATTTCTTGGTACACATTTCATGAAGACACATTTGGTTGTGGTGTATAGTAAACAAACCTCAGATGATGTCTAAAGCAGGAGTATTGGATCTGTCACCTTAGCTAAAACTCTTACATATTTACCAAAACTGTTGTCATTTCAGTTCCTGCTCTGACAGTTTTCACATCAGCTTAAAAAGCAAAAGCAGCAAGGGAGAGATGGAAGAGAYAGACAGACAGCAAAAGTTTTGCGGGTTTTTAGAGGAAAGTGCGCTAGAGGAAATAACCAGCCAAAGAGCATCTTTCTGGTGTTTGCAGAGGGGGATACCCAAGAGAACATACTCACAAAGTCAAGCCCGGAAACCAGGAGCTCTGGCACCAGCACTTCTTGCAACCGCTGCTAGACCCTCCGCCCTCTAGAATCCCAGTGTAATTAGCATTACAAGCTAATATATTTGCCCCCTTATAACATTCATTTACTAATTTTCCAGAGAAGATTATCTAGGATTGTAACACATGCCACTTTAAAAGTAGAGCTGGAAATAGAAGCTGGTTGTTATTTAATGCAACAGCTGATTCACAAGTTTGTCTTGTGGCTTTTCAGACAAGAACACCCAAAACATCTTTACAAATAAGGTAAATCTGTAACCTCTACAATGCCTCCCCCTCACTTGGACCATGCACAGGGGTTTATGGGCTGGCTACCCCCATCCACTTGAAGGGAGCGAGGCCTTTGGCTGAAATAAGAGAGACTCACACCATCAAATTGTGAAGTCTGAAACTCATTCCTTCCAGGAGACCCAAACAAGTTCAATACCACATGTGGTAATGCTGCCTTCAAACTGCTGGGCTGGCCACCCACCGCACCCTCCTAGCCTGAGCAGTCCCAGCAGCCAGCTATGCAAGGCTATGAATTGCATCCTCTAATCGTGCTCGAAAATAGGGTGTAAAACCTTGATTTTGAGGGTCACGTTGGAATTAAGAAGGGCGATGCAGAGCGACCGATTTATCCATGACAGGATGAGCTTTTCCGACAGAGCTGGAGCAGCAAGGGCATGCCGTAGATCAGATGAAGGACAGTCCACGCATCTAACGGTAGCAGTTAAGCATCACTGTTCCCAGCTGTTTATTGCATTGCCCAAGGTGGTGGGGGGGACGCAATACAGCAGAAAATGACTGTATCTATGTGTCATTCACTCCAGTATCTTTGCTTAAACCACCTGTGAAGGCGAGTTGCTCTAAAATGGCAGTTATAAACTGGAGCTTCCGAAGTGTGGATATAAATTGTTTTGTATTGAGTCTGTGTTAGGAATAGTAATGCTTAGCAAAGGGGCAGCGTGATGGTTAAAAGGAGTAATGTCTGAAACAACCACTACTAATTTTACCTGCAGATACACATCAGAACCATGGGTTTTCCTAAAAGACTAGGGATCAGCTCAGTTCTTTGCATTTAACTTAGGAGGAAAACTTATTTAATTTGGGCTGTAGTAAAATCTCAGGTTAAATGAGCCTAACTGTGTATAGAATGGTTACTGTTTCATTAATAATTTCTCCCTAATGTTTTTTTCTCTAACTACCCCCAAAAAACCATCCCTCAGGGCCAGAGCTTTAACATCAATCCTTAGAGAAATTACCTTCCTCAGGATGTTACCAATGATCTGTTGACTGCTTTACCCAGATGCCAGCAGATGGAAGCTAATCCAGTTTGACGGGGATTAAAAGTCACTCCTGCTGCCCAATGGAGACTCCAGGACCAACTGAATGCACAAAATCTGTGCCAATGCTGGGAATAACTCTACCAGCCACTTTGCAATGACTAAAACAACTGTTTGAATTGAGACTTGTATTTGAAAAATCCAGAAAATTAAGATTTGTGAAATTCTTTTTCAACATTTTTCTAATAATCTTTTGAATCAGATAGTGCATGGGTATGAAGAGCAGGCAAATGTAAAATAATCTGTTTTTAGAACTGCATTTTATAGAATTAGATTGAATACAATTCATTAGAATTAATGAGAGATTAATGAGAAATATAAACTTTATCTTTCAATAAAATTCCTTTGTATAACAACTGAACACAACACACAAATAGAAGAGAACATTTTCCATTTAAAATGTAAGATTATCATCAGAGAAAACGCTTCTGCCAGAAACCTTTTGGACTGAAGAAATGTTCTATTTTGTGGCTAATAATTTTCATGCTAATATAACTGTCCTTTTCTAGGATATCTCATACAGTTCCTTTCCTCTACAGAACTGTACTGTTAAGTGGAAGTAAGGTTGTTATCTGATAACGTGACCAGAAAACTGTATTCAGAATGCTCTTAGTTCTAGTTGCCAATATAATTCCTTTTATTCACTCTAAATCAGTGAAATGTATGCATAGTAACTGCTACATGTTAAAATAAAACTTTATGATTCGCAAACTAATGTAAACTCTAGCAGAACTATTGTTTATTCATATGTATATCAAAGCAATTTTAAAGTTTTAAAAAGCTAAAGGCAAGTTTGCAGGATGTGGTGTCAGTATAGAAATACCATGAATAAGAACATACTGTATTTTCTGTACAGATAGAGCTGGAGATGACATGGTGTCTGATTTTAATATTATACTTGATATATAGATACCTCTGAGAGCACAGAGGTAAAAACAAATAAAATAGCTATATATTTTCCATCTACTTGGCCCAATTAAGATATCCATTAATTTCACTGTGTTGTAACTTAAATCAGTATTTACAGTTACATACCATCCTGCAACACAGAAGAAAAGAGATGATAGAAATTTTTTTTCACAGAACTGCTTCACTTGAGGATAAGAAACATCTGACTATAGCTGGAAACATAAAGTGTATTTCTAACCAAACTTTCAGCTAAAACCAAATTACACAGCAGTAGAGGCTCTAGAATCTGTTTACACARGAAGAGCAACACTAACAGATGTTAAAAAAGCAGTAGTGAGTAAATGCCTAATCATGATAAAGATGACRTCACTGGGAGTAAAGAAAAGGCTTAGATAGGTATTATTTATCATCAAACTTACAAATAGTTTATGAATAGCTAAGAGATTCTTAACAGTAGTCCTAAGCATATCACAGACATTGATACTATCATACTATGGTTGGTTATAAACAATGCATTGTTGTAAGTTATGCATGGATTTCTAGGACTCTCTAATATCACTTTGTTAAAATTCTGCTTGGTCTGTTATTGACCTATTCCACATAGTTTATACAACCTGAATGCAAGTTTTGATAAATTTTTAGTCTGACTTTCCAGTACCAGGCCCTAATCTCCATTTGATGGTTAAATCAATGGGTGAAGAAAATTAATGGAAATTACTATCTTTGAAAAGCGCTTTTTAACCAAGCATTGTTTTTCAAGAAAAGTACCTGCATTCTGTAAATTGATGATGCTTTATAAAGTTTGGAAATTAAAATGAAAATCACTTTGTATTCAAATTGCAAAGTGCTTCACCTCTGTACTTTATGTGCTGAATTCTCTAGTTGGTAACTTCTCTACTGATGTACTGCAGCCAAGGAGAGCTCAAAACGCCCCATCGTTCTGAGACAGGAAAAATACTAAATCTGAAATGGTGTCATAGGAAATGAAGTTCTGGTGCCTTTAATTATCATTTGCCTCAACAGCTGGGATCTCTTACGAGACTGATCATTCATAATACACCTATTTCTTATCTTCATAATTTTAGTAGCTCTTTGGCAATTTTACACCACCTAAAATCTGATCCTTTACCTCTGCATTTATTGCAAAGGGATGTTGCAAAACGTCCTGAAATCTCACCTCAGTTTCCCACAGGCTTTTAATAGCATGTGCTTGTCTCCCTCCCACGCACTGTCTCTTGCACTGAATATTTAAAGTTATTGTGTCCTTTAAACAACAAATTGCTGAGCTACTAAGAAGAAAATAGGAATCATTCTTTAAATGTTTACCCAACGCCTGAATTGAAATAAAAGCTTTTTATTTACTTTTCGATACTCTGAAATATATCAACAAAGAAAATACTGCAAACTCTTCCAGTGGCTGCTGCAAAAAGGTCCCTTCTTCCTCCTCCCTGTTGTCTTCCTTCCCTTGCTGGATATCTGCATAGCCCTTTAACATTTCCACTGTCCTAGGGTCTTGAGAGCTTGGGACCATGATGGTCAACTTCATCCTTGAGTTGGCAGTGCTCTGCTGAACCCCACTGAGGTGAAAATCACCTATTAAACACCTTTACCAACCTCTAACAGTTGTGTTCCTTCTCCCAGGATCAGAGGAATTGGCCTCATTCAAGGTAAAATAGAAATCAGTCAGGAAAGCTCTCTGAACTGCTTAGCCATTTTTTCCCTTTCTTTCTATAGACTAGAGGGCTGTGCCCCCATATGCCAGGACCAAATATCTACCTTTTAGGCTAACAACATACTTCTCTTCTGTAAAAAGACCTCAGAATAAGCAGGGCTGGTATAGCTCCTCTAAGTGAAATGAGTTTGCTGTTTTCCTACTGCGACTATTTCAGAACATTAAACAGTAAATAGAAAAGCCCAAATCTCTTCCAGCTTCTCCTAAAATGACCAACCAAGTCACTGTGTAGCTGTGCAATCACCCAGCTCCACAGGTGCCAGACCAGGAATTCCTTCCCAATGGTAAAGTCAACTGAACGTATCAGGCAAGTCTGCTGCAGTCACTTAGCTGTTATCATTATTTAGCAACTCACTGTTTACACAGTATRGTCTGGTTTCTGCTTGGAGGCAATATCATACTGCAGTCAGACTATGTAAATAGAAACAAAATCCCCCAAGGAGACCAAGCCAGCATCAACACTTTGCTTTTAATTATTTGACTAAATTAACCAGCTCCTACTGTCTGGGATTTAATTTGTCTTTTACTAATCCCCTTAAAAATTCATTCTTCCCCAGAAAGGCTGCTCACAAAGTCCATACACAAGTCTGTTTCCTAAAGTAAAATAATTCCTAAGACTAATAATTGATAAGGTATGTAGTGTATTATCAGCTGGCACTTTTATCACTCTATACAGTACACTGTTTTATTTTCTTTGCTTTTTTTGAATTTCCATTCAAAAACTCTTTAGGTCTATGAGCACAGCATACCTGAGATTATGAACAGTTTGAATCTGATGAAATAGTGTGTCCCTTATTTTCCAGATTTCTTTGTGTGAAAACAACTGATTTAAGCCTATCCTGGTGAGTTAACTCTGTAAACATGTTCCTGCTATCATACCAAGGCCCAAATATCTAAAGATATTCCAAGCTCTCCTTTACAGTACACAGCCCATGAGTTTTATATCTTTAAAAGTGACTCAACCATACCTCAAGGCTTTTTGCTAGATATCTTGGAAAAACTGAGCCAAGTGGTAAGACTGCTAACTGCCTAAATAACTTTTGAAAAAGAACTTAACCATCTAGGTCATTTAAAGCATGAAAATCACACCTATGGGAGCTTTCAAGTGTTCCTAGGAGTTTACTTCAGTTTATTTCAATGASGGATTAAACAGCCTATTTGCATCTATCTGCATCTAAATATTTTTTAAATCTGGACACTAAGCCATGCAGCCTAAAATCCTTAAAAATTTTGTCCTAGAGCCATAATTCTTCTCTAAGCCTTGGACTGGTTAATCTCTACTCCCATGAGTTTCTCTCCACATAATCACATAAAAGCAGTTACTAAAATCACCTCACTTAAAGCAATAAGATGTTATTCTCCTTGCTATACCTGAACCCTCACTTGAAATGGCTCCCTACTGATAACTTCGGAAAACCTCTCCTTTTATTTTGAAAAATATCCTCAATGAAAATGGATGGGAATTAGTTTTATTTCCAAAAGACAAATAAAACTACACAAAAAAAGTTGAGAGACCCCCCTGTGGTTTTATTTGTGTGTTTACAAAGAATGCAGTTTGCCTTTTTCTCTTATGAGGTGACCATGGGACACTCCACAGAAGAGTGAAGTGACTCCTTGAAGAAAAGAGGAAAAGGTGTTTTATTTTTACTATGTGTTAATATGTTCTGTTTATGGCACACACTTAGACATTTGAATGTTGAAGAAATAACAGCACAGCACAGAGCCAGAATACATTTCTGGAGTCTATTTCTAGCACGTGGTGAAAGTTCACAGGTTAGCTCAAAAAAGGCATTTACTGAGCTATTTCGGACTGTTTAACACAGGCTTGTCCCTGCCTACTGAATCATAAGGTAGGTTACTCCTAGCAGAGACTGGAAAAAAGTCCTGCTCAGTACTTCTATTGTGTCATTGCAGAGTATAATGGGAAGCCGCTTTTTTTTTTTAATCTTCCTGTAACTAAAAATACTTAAACCAAAATAATAGTTGAAGACAGCTTTTTAAAACAGTATCTCTAAAATGAAGCTCTTCTTAGCCAGTTACTGATGCTATATTGGTTAGAAGAATGGGGTTTTTATTTTCACCATTTCCTCCACTTGTTTGAACTAGGTCATGAAAAAGGTCTTTATTACAATCCAGCTATAGGAAACACTGAATAAACTTACTCTGAAACCTTTTGAAATTAATGCATAAATTTCTACTAGTCTCAAAGACTCTGGCATAGACTGCATTAGTTCCCTTTCCATAAGCATACTTTTCAAAAATAAGTGCATAAAATTGTCTATCCCAAGGTGTCCTTTGGGCCTCTGTTGAAATCCAGCAAAGCTGTTGCTCTATCTACTACCTTCTCCTCACATTTGGTATCATGACCAGATTCACCATTACAGATGCGTCCTCAGGCAAGGCTCTGGTATTTGGTTTTGAATGAAACCCAGATTCTCCAGCAAGGCCCCAGGCTTCTAACATTGGATCTATTTTAGCTGATTACTATATATACAAACAATTCAGTGAGCAATTCTTACACTGTGTGCCATTAATTGCAAGTGCATTTCTCACAGGTATGTATTGATATCCTTCCACAGAAGTAAATGGAATTGCACCTTTTGAAACCAGCAGATAATTTGGCTCTGGTTTACTCTTCYTCTGTAGTCTGACAGTATGAAATTGTTTGTGGTGTAAAAGAATCACAGTCCTTACCAAATCCAGAAGACAACAGAGAGAGTAAGGAGACATTTAAGTATTTCAGAGAAGCAATGGCGTAGTTTAGACCTATAGCATGAAAAGTAATTTAAGGGGTTTTAGCTCAAAATAACCTGCAGTTATTCCTCCAGAAATAGTTAACAGTGTTCACATTGGCAAGTTTCAAGGCTGTTCAACCTCCAGACAGGCATCAAGCACTTAAGATCTCTCTTAGCCATCATTTCAGAGGTATGGTGCAGCCTCAGCCATTAGTAAAACATAAGCCCTCACATGATTCGTGGCTGTAACATTTATGCCCAAAAGGGCTGGAAAATGTACCCTAACTGTGGACATTTATATCCTGAATCCCAGTTCTATGGAAGGGGTAAAGGCTGCATCACGCTCCACAGGCATGGAAAGAGAGGATGCAGATGGCTCTGATCTTACTTTGACCAACACCATCACATGCAATACCGCTCTATTTCTCTATAACACACCATTATCCTCAATCCCAGGAGCTTCAGTTCGATGCGGATGAGCACACATTACTGCATTATAGCAGCAGGGGTTTTCTTTCTTGATTTGCTCCCTGCTGCTCTTCTCTATTAGCCTTGTTGCTCTAATAGCTCTGCTCTGTCAGGTCCGCATTCCTGTCAACTTTCTATCTCTGCTAACTCTCTTTGTAAAGACAAGACCAGGAGATTTTCAAGACTTCCAATCTTTGAATCACAGCATGTAGGAGGTGTGAGAAGAAGAAATAGTAGAGAGCTAGATTAGCACAGAATGAGGAAAAATGTGACTGGAAAATTGGCCAGATTGAAAAAAAAAAAAAATCCACTTTGTATGCTCATGTATCCTTGCCATTTAGGAGCTCAATGTATTTTTTCAGTTGATATATCAGCTCCAGTTTAGAAGATGAACTCAGAGCATCAGCAATATGTTCAGGCTCCTTCAAAAAGTGCTGAAAACCAAATCCCTCTCTCCCCTTCATTCTTCATTCAATGCTCCTAACATCTAGACCACAGCTCAACAGAATAGATGGGCAAATAAAGCTTTAACTATTTGATATGATTTTAGCAACAAAAATTGCCGAGCCATATCAATATGCATGATGGCAAACCAGGGCTACAGCTGTTTAAAGGTTCAGAGGACTCAGACCCAGGATTTTGTGTCTGCTTTAGTATAGCAAAGGCCTCAGCTGTGAAAAAAACACATTTGTTTTAAATAAACTCAATTCATGGTCATGTAACTAAATTACTTTAATTTTCATTATGCAGTGGAGTTTTGTAGTGACAAATTTTAAGTTTTGTATTTTGATGGCTAGAGGTTTATGTCATGTGATTAGCACAGGAGAAAAAGGGAAGTTGTGGGTAAGCAAGGTAACTAGCCTGTTTTTGCTAAAAAGTTAAGCAGCCTAATAGTTTTGCTTTTTGTGTTGTACTCACTAAGTTTTGTTGTTAACACATTTGTGTCACTAATGTCCCCAACAGGCATAATTCAGTTACTTGATCATGAGCAACCTGCAAACCCAGGAAAAAAATGCATATATTTTCACCATTTAAATTAGTATCTCAGATATTAAAGATGAAATTAAAAAATATATTTATCAGGTGAAAGCCAAGATTTTAAAGCTCAATAATCCAGGAAGAAATGGGCAAGTCATAGAATATACCAGAGTCTGAGCAGAAATTAAGGCCTATATTGCATGAAAGGCCACCCAACCTGTTTTCATTCCTCCATGAGGTGACATGCCGAAACAGTCCTTGGAGTGGTACCAGAAGTGACAAGACATTACCTGGACATCAGCAGGGGAAGTCATAATATGAGCCAAAGTCATGGTGATGGTCACTATTTACCAGTGCTTTTTTTCCCTCATATAGCAGAGACTGGTGAGCAAAGTATCTCTGTCAAGAATGAAACACTATTAATGTCAATAAACTAGAACAATGTCTAAACACTGCCTAAATAACCTCTGAACAAAACATGCCCTTTCTCTTCTGCCTGTATGCATACCTGCCCACAGACTTCTTTTTTCACTACATTTGACTGAGTGATCTGCAAAGGACACCAGTCTCTCAATAACGTGTATGAAGGGATCCGGCCTCCCTGGGCAAGCCACAGAAATATTAAAAAAAAAAGCAGAAGCTGAACTTTGGAATTACAGACATTCAAGTCCAGGTATGAAGCCAAATACTGAGGGCCTTAGTGATGCCTGCAAAGGACTACTGACACTTACATCCAGAAAGGAATGAAATGAAGATAACGTTTTTCCAAACCTGATTAAAAAAAAGTGATCTGTCAACTAAGAAAAGTCAGGGACTGGTTACCCAAAGCTAACGAGTTTAGTTTCAGAGGCCACATAGAGAATTTTTTCTGGTAGAGAGTGATAGGGTACTTAGAGGCAGTGGAATATTTGGGTAGTGACTTTGTATTAGTAATTTGCTTGCTTATTTCAATTTCATTAACAACACTAAACAACTAATGTGCCAGCCTCTCCTGTATGGTCCTTTGTTGTTTCACTAAAGCAATTTTGTACAGGTTTCCTAACTTCTATAGCCACTTAAAAACATTTGTTACGGTTAAGCTTTTTGTATGAGGAACTGAGTTTTAAAGTTGGGTCCCTAGGTTGCCACACATGCAATCTAACCCAGTAAGGACAAGAAACATGATTTATTCAGTCAGTCCACTTTTGACCAGTCCACTTTTGATAATACACCTTAACTTGAATTTGACTTCCAAAGTATGCTTTTGGATAAGCCACAAGCAGAAAGAGGGACTTTGTTCCTTAACTCAACTTTTAATCAAGGGGTAAACTGAAAATAAACCAGACATTCCATCAAAAGAGAAAAAAAATATTTTGAGAAGATTTTCAGGGGACAAGCATGTGCTGAAAGGATCCATCCTCCATAACAAAAGACTCCTGTATGAACATCACATGTGTCCAGACACAACTGTATACAGTTTGAGGCATCTATAGGTATCCTTGCATTAGATGTTATTTAAAATAGTGCATAATGTCAAACAGATGAAAATTCAGTTTTCCTGCTATAGGCAAGAAGTAAAGAAAATAAGGACGCTATTAACTGCTCTATACTCAACACGGACTTGATTTTCTTCCAATATTTGTTGTCATCATGAAATCTAAAAATGAAGGTGCAGCTTGAATAGGTTTGATAACAAGGAATTCTCAAGAACATTACAGCCCAACACAGACAAGGTCAGGAAAGAAGTCAGACTGAACTTCTGTCGTCAAATCTTGAATTTAAAGCATATCGATCCTAAGATTATAAGACATATACAAGCCGTTCGTGTGAACTCAGGCAGTGATGGCTGTACACCTTATCGAAAGCCTGCATTTGAAGACTCCAGCTGGAGCTCGGCTTTTGTTCATTAATTGGGGGCAGGGGGAAACATGTCCTGAACGGCAAGTACGTTACACAAAAGATCGGGCTGGGAATATGGAGAAAGACTAATGCTGCTATGTCCTATAAAGAAAAACAAAATGTGCTAATTGGTTTTGTCAGAAGACAGAGGCAGGTGCTCTCTTCAGGGCTGTAGCAAAGACCTGAAGGCTCTTTGGCTGACCCATGGTATGCTCTCCATTGGCAGCAAATCATCAGGCTACAGGAGGGGCTGCAAGAGGAATACTTGGTCCTCATTACTATCTTGTGTGCAGAAAATAGACAGACATGCTCTAAATAGAGAATTATTAGATTCATCATGGAATTTTCTATGGTGCTCTTCACTACAATATCTGAACGCTTCAAAAAAATAGAATTTATTTTCCCATTTCTACTGACAGGAAAAGGGGGGAGTTTGAAAGGCAGTGGGGCTTTCCCCGATTCAGAGATTGACAACTGAACCATACACAGGAGCACCACCTGGAGACCTGATTACCTGTAGTATCTGATTTTTCAGAGTAAGTTGCATTCTTACAGCTATTTCTGTGCCCAAGTCTCGATTTCCAATGGCTTCTGTAGCAGCTGCGAAAGTTTAGCACTTCCTTTGAAACTCTGGCTTATAGTTAACAGGAATAAGTCAGACTTGTCATGACAGAGAGAAATCTCCTACGCAGGAAACTTTGTCTGCTTTAACCGAGCAATACTCCTTTTCTTCCTGTGAGCCCTTGCCTCCCTCTGTGGACATCTTCCAGGTTCAGAGGAAGCAACTCTGAATTTCTGCACCAGTAAATGGAGCCTAGTCCATATACAAGGATGATAAAATGGATTTCATCATTACAATTACCAATCCAAATCTTATTCTTTTATGTGTTTCATTATAGGGTGCCTGCACTAAAATGAACAGGATAAAGCATCTTTGCTTTGCAGCAACAATCCTTCCATAGTCTTTATTGCAAAGAAAAAAAATCCATACTGTGTACAGAACAAGGTAGATGCTAACAGAAAAAAAAAAAAAAGACGTGAATACATTATTAGATGTGAGATCATATGGGCAAACTCAGGCTTAACTCGTAATGTTTCACACAGTTTAAAAGTACAAACTGAATACAATTATGTGGCAACACAGTGATTTTGAACCATCAGTGGGGCTGGTATCTTTAACTACATAAATCTCTGTATTTGAGCAAACAGACAGCCAGAGTTGGCTATCACCTCCGATGTGAGGCCAACTTTATGGATCTAATTCCAAGGGGAAAAAAGGAAAAGATGTTTTAGCAGCAGTCTCTTGCTGATAACAGACGTGCCTTGAGCGTCCTTCCCACACCGCTAGGAGTTTAGCTGGCTGCATAAGGCCAGCTCAGCTCACYGATAAGGGCCGTTGTGAAGAAAGAGCTCTGCAGGGAGGCCTTGCTGAGGGCCCCTTACCTCAGGACCTGCGTTTAGCCCAGGCCCTGGCCTTGGCCCCCACCGGCGCTACGCTCCAGCTCCGTTACAGCCATGCCTGGGCCTGGCCACATGCCCTATTGATTGGGACCCTGACCCTGACCCACGGAGTGACCCACCTCACCCCTGGTTATTGTCACCAGACCTGCTGCCTCGCAACACAGAGATGTGACTCGGGCACCCTGGGGTCTGCTGCCAAGCTGGAAGGGAACAGACTTTTCTCCCAGCTCACTGGGGAGACAACCTTTCCGTTTGGTACCTGCACATGCTTCAAAACATGTAAAGAAAGTGTCGCTTCCCCTTAGTAGACTCTTGCTGGAGCACTTGTGGTTTCTCTCCATAAGTTGTTAATACGGGGTTTGTTCTACGTTAGGAGATACTAGGGAGTGAGACATTTGCAATAAAGACTATAGAACTGTAGAAAGTCTCTTTGGAGCATGTGAAGATATGGCTTAACAACATTTAGGAAACAGAAAAATCCAAGAGAYGGTTAACATTTTGCAGCAATGATTTTCAAAGAGCCTTAGAAGATATAGAGATACAAGGCCCATTATCTACCATCCTCAGTTGTGCTGTGACCTCTGTTACGGAATTAGAAAAATCCCAAATTTTAAGAATACCCAGGACTCATCCAAATTCTTGCAAATAGGAAACAGTATAAGAGTAAATCAGTCTCCTCTATTTGTGAATATATTTGAATATATTCTGTGACTACTGGACCAGCGCTATTTATAATACAAGCACATTCCTCACAGGTTTCTTATATCATGTACTGATATGTCCCTTCCTTCTTATCTTTTCATGCATTTAAAGTAGACTATCTGCATAAGATATGTATTAAAGACACATCTGTTAAGACTCATATTAAAATCTCCATCACTGTTCTTTGCCCAGCACTTAACTGTTTGTRGCATTCCAGTTTTGACCCACTCTGATTTTAGAACTGTATCACAGGACAGAATATATTTTCACCATGTTTCTTGTGATTAGTGTTTTTTTGCAAACATTTTCTGTTAACAAACAATGGAACGTTTTCTTTATTCAGCTACATTGTAGGTCTCATTCAAATCCTAGAAGAATTCCCATTTCCCARTGATTTTGATGAGGTTTGAACTAGAAGCCACAGAAAACTGAGAAGATGAGAAGAGAATGATATGTATTATTTCTCACAGTCCAGAAACTATAGGACATCCAATAAAATTTTCAAGTACCACATTTAAAGCCAATAAAATGTAATCATTTTTTTTCACATCACATAATTAAACTGTCCAACTCATTGACATAATAAGTTATTGAGGCCAAAAGTCTGGATGAGTTCAAAAAGGATCTGGACAAAAATCACAGAGGACAGGACCACTAGTCTCTTTTAAATACAATGGACATATGCCAGCCTCTAGTTCAGAAGGTCTGTGCTGTTGAATGACTGAAACTGAGAGGTTTCAAAGGAGGATTATTCTGTGCATGCCCTGATTCTGGCACTCCCTCTAAGCATCTTGCATTACCTATTATCAAAATAGAAGATAGCAACCTAAACAGACCTTTGGTCTCAGCCAATATGACCCATCTCTTTGTAARGAAAATTCTTTGAAGATGAGTGCATTTTTTCCCATTTTGTATCTTATTTTAAAGTCTTCAGGGTCATGATGGGGGGCAATGCCCAAAGACGGAAAAACTGAAAAGAAATAGCTTAATCAGTACGTGTGAATATTATTTGAGTAAAACTAAATATATGGATATTGCCTGACAAAAGTAATAGAATTAAATGGCAAAGACAAGACTGCCCAGACAGATAATGCCAGTGTTAGATAGGAATGAAGCTGTCAAATTATCGTTACACCTGTAACAGATGGCAAGACTGTTAATCACTTTGTAGCAATAGTGAATTTATTGCCCACAGCAAAATGCTTTGTTCCAATTTGCCTTGTGTCCTTGTAACAATAATAATCTCATTGCACATTGTTCTCAATCCTCTTTGAAGATGTTCTCTTCTCAAGTCCTCCCTTGCAGATATTTGAATGTCTTTATATTAGTTTTACAACAAGAGACAGAAACACTAAGGAATGTGACCACATTCACAGAAGTTCATTCTTCATGAAGTGAAGACTGCATTCACATTCATGAAGTAAAGCTTCATTCCCAGGCCTTATTCCCCTGAAAACACTGGAACTGTTTACCCCAGAAAATAATCTGATCATACATATCAAAAATTCAGTCTCACAACCTCTGAAACCATTGCGACTAATAAGGCCAGATCATCAGATGGTACAGATTTTCATAGAGCCATTAAAATCATTTGAAACTGCACCAAATACAAAAGTGGAGGATCTTCCAAGTTTGGTTTTCACTAAAAATTACAGAAAATGTTAAAGTTACACTGTCATTTTCTGTTTCCATCTCTCATCATTTACACTATTGTAGGTGTCTGAGGGTCACTAAGAGTTAATTTTTTTTAATTGCATATTTTAACATTGTACAAATGACTAGGTTTCTACGTACTTCTGTTAAATTTCTGTTTGATAAGATAATAAATTAGGCAAAAGTAATCTAATGCTCTCATTAAATTAAACGTCCATATATCCTTTTAAAAGCTTCTAGGATCCTGAACCTTTTACATATTGGTTCTCTTAACCAAAGGTCCCAGCTTTCAACAACAGCTCATGAAAATACTTCTTGATCTAGAGCACCCCAAGGCTCTACACGCAGGAATGAGGGCATGTTGCAACTCCCCTGAAGGAAGTGGAGAGGTCAGTTGCAAACAGCTATGGGCAGCGAAGACATGAAGACATTTTGAAAACAGGTTGGAATAGCCTTATATAGCCCCTAGACACTGGGTGATCTCCTAGGTCATGCTTTTGCCATTTCTCTCACGGGGATTTTCTCCATACAACCTTCTGAGTTAATTCTTAAAGCCCTTCCTGGACATTATCAACTTCTGTATGTATCCCTGCCACACTAAGTCTGCAATGGATTGTTTTTCTATCCTATTCTACTTCTTTTAAAGTAACTTTATGCTGGTGATTTGAACTTGGCTTGAATCGGGTATCAGCTAAGTTTGAAGTTATTTTCCAGTTCCCTGGAATTCAGTTAGGTTTAAAATCAGACAAGGAGCATCACCCCTCACATGCTGCCATGCAGTAGCTGCCCAGTGCCTTACTGGGATTTGCTTATTAAACACCTGCTACTTTGCCTACTTCTGACCCAGAAACAGCAAAACAGCCTTTCACATCTCACTTAATATCAGTCAACTTGAGCGTGGATCTAACAACAAACCTGAATAGCTTTTAGCCTGTGCGTGAGTCTGCACTACTGACGGATTTCCCATTTCCCTGCTGCAGCACAGGCAGCTCACTCTAGCTGCTGCGCAGTGCCATTTCTTCTCTGCAGCTTCCCCCAAACCAGAGAGCAGCTGTGGTGTGCTGCACGGCATCCTTTTCTCCTTCCCACACTTACCAGTGTCTCCTGTTGTATCACCAAAGTGGGATGTGGCCTCACAAGGGGACAAGAAATGTGTGTGTGAGGAGGGAATGACACAGCCATCCTTTTAGTATCAGGACTACATCTATCCTTGAAAAACACCTGGTCATGTCATCCTGAGTATTTGTAGTTACACTGGCACCCCTGTTCGACAGTATGTGTGCATGCATCCAGGCACACATGCGTACTCGTGAATGCACACACTCATGTTCAGTTACATTAAGACTCMTCTCCTCTCTTGCAGTTTTCACAAAAAAAAGTCAGTGTCAAAATTCTCGTCACTGTAGACACACTTATTTCTTGAAGAAAAGACAAAAGCCAAAGCACAGGTTTTTTTCAGTATTGCCAGGGAAGAAGAGCTAGAAATACCCATTTCTCTTTTGCATAGTACAATTTTCTCATTTTGAGCTGTAAAAGCCAGGTCTCTCCCTTCACTTTAGTGTAATAATGCCRGTTGCTGCTCTTTAATGTTCTCAAATACAGTCAAACAAAGCAAATTTCAAACTCCTTACTAAAACTTTGCCTCTGTTAAAGCCAAATTCTGAAGCCAGAAGAGGGTAAAAGAAGAGGGTAGAAATCTTAGCAAGACCCTAGTCATTGACTCAAAAACTCTCTTTGAATGAGGGCAGTTTTAGGTAGGTAAAACTGATACAGCTAGTGAGCACGGTCTTGCATTCAGAGAATTTCCGACACCTCTGAACAACTCTCACAGTGCAGTAGTCCTCTCCATGACACGGACCGTGTGTTATCAACACAGGACCACCACTGTGCTCAAAGCCATCTTGAATCACAGAGTTCTGTTTCCAGCTCCCACAGCCACTCAGCCTGTGTGCCACATGCTCCTTTAAACCATGACTGGATTAATTTAGGTGATTGCATCTGTCCCTGCTTCTTCCTCTGCTCTAATAGCAACCAGGCATCTGAACTCCAGTTAAGTGAGGCCAATTCTAGGAGGTCAGGCACAGCCCAGAGAAAACTGCTAATCATATTTTCAATGATTACATGGTCTACTTAGAATAGCATCATTTCTAAACTCCTGAAGTGGTCAGAACTCATGGGAGTGCTGCTAGTTTAATTTTTCCCAGATCAGTCACAGTCAGTGATCACTTGGGTAACTCCCATTAGTTCAAGTRTCCCTTAACAGCTCCGGGAGGATGGAGCTATTCTTCCTTGAACTTTTGAACTGTCCCATGCCCTACTTAAGTCTCAACCCAAAGGCTGTATCAAGAGCCATTTACCTTATTTGACTGAATAGTACCCAGGGGCAGGGTAAAATTCCAATGGCAATCTGTAATCTCAAACATGAAAAGAATTCAGGCTTTCTCTCATTAAGAAGAAACTGCTGAGATTATCATAACCTCAACACATTGTCCTGTTCTTATTAGGTATCTCTTAAAGCCACTGTCCAAAGCAAGTCTTTCTGAGGAGTTGTTACAGTAAATAACTTCAACTGCACCTACCAGTAGGATCAAAGCCTCAGGAAACATGCTCTAGATGGTTACCTATCCCATCACAGTTAGGAAGTAAACACCCTCAGGACAGTAAAGTCATACACCAAGTGTCAGGAGTTTCCCCGCCTGACCTGAATCCTCATTTAGCAGCGCTGGGGGCAAGCATCCCATCTTCTTTCTAGTATAGTACATATACTGGCTACAGACTGCTTTTTGTGTAGATCAGTCTACCCTTCTTCAAAGGGTACTGGGTACCCTTTAACTGGGTACACCACCAATCTAATAGGAACAGCATTGACCTCAGTACGGACTGAGTACATCCGTGCAGTAAGATCCTCCCTCTGATAAATGTTGATCATTCTACTTGCTGCCTGTTCTTGAGATTAATACTCCATATAATATTCATAAAACTTCAGTTGCAAGAATTTCTAAAAATAAAGTCCTTCTCAAGAAATCATTCTCAGTCCTCCTCTCCAACTTCAGTAGTTAAAGTCTCACCAGTCAGGTGATAGGTCTTAGGTCCAAACCAACTGAGTAATTTAGCATAAGTTTGGTATAAATTGCAATATAATTTGCAGCAGCCACTTCATTTCATAGCAGGTCCTACAGCATTGCTGTAGACTTCTGGGCTCACTTTACCACCCATTTGTCTTGAGGCTTTGAGCTCCCTGGCCTTGAACAGAAACTTCCAGCCCCCACAGCTGCGCTCTGTGGCACCTGATCCTCTTTTAGTCCCACTCTGTAGTCTCCAGCACCTTTCTACTCCCTAGGATATTGCCACTATAAGTAAGTTTTTGCCCCACTGCAGTCAGCCACGCAACTGCCTCCTGATCCCTGCCTCCTTGCTTACATGCTTCCCCCAGAGGACATGGAGCCAAGTTCAGAATGTTTCTACTTGAAAATCTATGTCTGAAAGGTTTTCCAGCTAATGTTCATACTACCTAGACAAAACTGTCATCCAGCCCAGTGTCTGATCTCCAACAGTGGCTGAACATGGATGCTTAAAAAAGAGTAAAAAAACAGAGAAGGCATGTAGTAACACACCAAATATTTACCCAGTCACTCTTAATTTGCAGGCCAGAGACTTCCGGAGTCAGAGATGTTATCTTTGAGGGCCCACAATAAACTTTTCTTCCATGAATTGGGGTTTCCAATCTTTAAACCTGCGTGCAGTTTTAGCATCTGCAACACCCTGCAGCACAGAGTTCCCCAGCTCCAATGTGGGCTTTCCAAGTAACTGCCACCTAACAGTTTCACCTAATGCCATCTAGTTCTCATTCTGGAAAAGGCAGTTCCTCTCTGCTATCACAGCTGATCAGATATTGGTCCTTGAGACATTTAGGTTGAAATTAGCTGGGATACCTTTATAGTATTCTGCAGTAACATCCACAACAGTAACATAGTTGTACCAAAGAGGCCTACAACTTCTAAGGTAGCTGTACCGACTAAAGTGGGAGATATTTTCTAGAATGGATTTTTTTTTAATTCTTTTTTTAAGGGCTTGCATTTTCTTGAATTGATGCATATAATAGGAACATGGAGAATACTTACTGATAGTTTAGGCAACAGCTTGAATGCCTGCTTTGTTCTACAGTGTTTAATCTTACCAGTCTTTTCTTTCCCCTTTTTCTCTTTTTTGGGGAGTAGATGGAAGGAAATCATCACAAACCAGTGTCAAAAGGATGTTAGAGGTTAATAAAATAGATATGGATCCATAAGCCCAGAATCATTAGCGGTGAATTAGATAATTAAGCTGAGTCAGCAGATGGGTTCCCCTGCCCTTAACAGAGAGTTTTCAAGTGAGGTCTGGTGAAGTATATCTGAATAAGTGTTACACTACCCTCCTTGATCACTACCCGCTAAACCAATTAGATGCCCTTGCATGTTGTCTATTCTTTTCTTTGTAATCAATGAGCCCAACAATTAGGTAGGTGTGCATCCTGGAACAGAAGGAGAGTATGTATTTCAGTCAAGACAGGGAGGGGGAAAAACAGATATTTTAAAGAGGCAAGGCTGAAAGAAAACTGTACTTCAAGAAATCCGCTTAAATATAGTGCTCACATGCAAAAACACAGGACTATACAGAATTTCTAGATGGGGATTCTCTCTTCCCTTTCCTGCAGAACATGCCACACGCTCTCACCTCTTTCACCTTTTTAGTAATGCTTGATATAACCCTTATCCCTTAGCCAGACTTATCCTTCCCTCATATTGTTGCTGATCGATTTTTTTCCTAATTCTTCCATTTTGCATTTATATAGCGTATGACACAATAGCATCAAGGTTTTATGAGACCATTCTTCTGTTAGCCTGTCCACCCCTGCTTAACAGAGCTGACAGACTAGAGGCATTCATTTAAGAAGCAGCGCAGTGCTAAATTAGACCTTCCCAATATAGATTGAAGTTGTCAATGAAGCACTTGGTTTACCTTCTGTCTTTAGAGAAACTCAGTGCCTAACTAACATAACATGTGAGAGCTGCCAGCTTCTCAAAAACAGCATCCAATTGTCCTGCTTTATTTAAAATGGAATTATTTGGAATCTACTGAAAAACTTAAGACACAAATTCTTACTATTTTAGATGGAACTAATCGCATGGAACTGTACACAGTTAGCAAGTATTGAACAATTTAAATATGATCTTTTCTCTTATATTTGTCTAATTCATATCTTTCAAAGAGCTTAATGCTTTTACAGCTATCCGGCTCACAAAGAGGAACCATAGACTTCCCTTGGATTTAGAGGACATAAATCTGCCACTCAAAGTAAGGAACAGTAGAAAAGTGCCTTGTACAGATGAACTTGCTACCAAATATCATGAAACATTTAGGAGAAGCCAGTTCTCAAATTAGCGGATACTGGTAAGGTAACCATAAATAATAAAACATACCCTAATGCTTATCCATTGTTTGTCAGCCCTTAGATAGAAAGGAGCCTTTGAGTTCCTGGGTTGTCTTGCTGAGCAGCAGCCATCAAAATATTAGCTAGAAGTCCTCTTAAGAAGTTCCTACTGAAATCATTTTTATCAGTGAGCTGGAGTTCAAGTTGATGCCAATGTCACTGCTGTCTCTAGGGAGGCAAAGTATCCCCTTTCTTTTTGTAGGTGCGGGAGACATTAGACAACGGACTTTGGAATACCCTATCTCATGTGTTTACTAAATGCGAGAGTTTTCAGTCCCCTGGACGCCTTCACATGAAAACACGACATATACAATGCTTTTTCTTACTGCCACTGCTGACTTGACCCTAGCATGGCTAGCTCTTCCAGCCTTTAAGAMTCAGCCTTCATGAGACATCTAAACAAATTAAACAGCACAAAATCAGGCTGTCTGTTGGCAGCATTCCCATAAACTCACAGTTCCCTTCCAACCTGACCAAACCTAATTAATACATGCCTCAAGATACAACATCACTGGGAAGTATCAGAAACTCTAGCCATAAACATGTTTGCTTATGGAAGGAATCATAAGGAAGTCAGTGATAACTGGAATTTTAGACAGCAACCCTGACTTGCAGTGTCAGGGTAGTAACCATTCCCATGGAGATTAAGAATTTACTGAAAATTCATTTAGAGCCTTTCATAAGCTAGGTAATGAAAGACTTGAGCAGATGGAGAACCCTAAGCCTTTGGGGCAAAATTAATATCATCTAAATGGATGTACTTCCCAGACTGCTGCATGTTCTGAGAGATGTCCTAGTTATTATTCTGCCATTTTATTTCAGGAAAATAAATGAATTCTTAAAATATTTTTAGGTAGGGAAGGGGAGGACAAGAGTGAGGTAGCAGGCTGCACAATACGCAAATTCTAGTCATATCCAGAAGTTTCCATTTCTTCTTCCTGAATTTTTATACTGCTGTAATTCAAAAGCCCTGTAAGTCCAGCATGGCAAAGCAAGCTGATCGCAGAGAAGCAGTTTTCTGCTCTGCACTATCATATGACTGGCACAGACAGCGATATAATTCTCCACACTGAAAATACAAATAATAGGACCAGTAATCGCAGTGCCCTGTCATAGAGGCTATTCAGGGAGGCACTTTGACAAAGCTCAAGAGCTTACATGTAAGTTCAGCCTCCATGCATCTCTCCAKTTTTTTTTAATCTAAAAGAATGTTCATAAATATCTAAGATAAATGAATGAATGAGGTGGTAGGGTTATTATTAAAAAAAAATAAAAATCATGGTTTAAGTGGCCCAGCACACTGTGGCTGGCACACTGCAGGAGCCCAGTGTGTTATGGCTGCACAGTGTTTCTCCCTATTTCGTCCTCCCTGATTCCACCCCCAAATAYGGAATGAGGCCATCCCAGCCCCTGTMCATACTAATCCAGGAGAAAAAAGAATAATGCATGATTTTAACGATAACATTTAACATTAACATTTATCTTTTTAACATTAACATTTTAACATCATGGACAATGCTTTATATGTAAATATTCAGATGCCCATAGAACACACAGGTAGTGTGAGAGGAACCCATACTATAGTCGTGTATCCCTTGGAATTGTTAATTCTCTACAGCATTTTTAAGGGTTGGATTTTTTTTTTACCGGATAGAAAACAGGTATGTAAAAATGGAATTAATGTCAATTCCTGCTCTGCCATTTACTTAAAGTAACCACGTCTGGTGCATATTATTGTAGAGAAAAAAAAAAATCACCTGCAATGATTATCCTGCTAAACCTATACATTGCTGAATAACACTTTTATTAGCATATTGTGGAATAACACTCCAGTCTTTCTAAATGACTTCACCTTAGACATAAACTTCTAAGATCCCTTCACTAGAAAGTACATGTTTTATAGCTGCAGAGCTGAGAGGAACTGCTGAAATCCTTTGACCTCAACAAAGTGGTACCAGTTTATATCAGAGAGGAAATGGCCCAATCACTATAAAAAGCTGGTGCTTTTTGCAACTTAAGTGAAGGTTTAGGTTACACACTCACTTTTTTCTTTTATAAATATGAATGACTGCATTTTTTTGTAACAATTTTAGATACTGAGCAATAGTGATTATTGAGTTACATAAAAACTGTGTGGAAAGAACTCTCTTGCAAATTGGGTAGTTTCACATTTTTAGTGTTTTATGCATGAGTTGAAGCACAAGTTTACATGAAACCTGCAAGAGCAAGGAGCACATTTCAGTAGGCATACCAACAGTTAGAGCAACCAATATTTAGAGAAATTTTCCAGCCTTGAAATTAAACTACTCAATCATAGGTACCATCACCTGTGTCTCAGGATTTGATGATAGATGACATTCAAGGGAGTATTTGTTTAAAGTTTGTATTCCTTAAAAAAAACCAAAATCCCTTGCCTACAGACTCCGTTTGCTACCTTGCCCTTCCCAAGCTCTCTGACCAGGGCATTATCACGCCCAGGGAGACACACAGCTTCGCCTGCCAGTAAGGAGACCACTCTACGCCACTGGCGGAGATGCATTAGCTCGCATTAAATGAGAGTCACATGCAAAGAGCAAGACTCTGTTTACATTAGCAAGTAGCACAGGCAAATAGGATTCTTCCTATCACCTTCAAAGCAGAACAATTTTAAACATGTCTTGGGCAGACAAAAAATTACACAGAGGAAATAGCTGGCCACGTCCTAGTTTTCACTTTCTAATTAAATCAACCACCAAGATCTTAAAAGACTAGCTATTACCGACACAAAAATAAAAAAATGTACTTATTTACTATAAAGCCCTCATAGGCAATTCTGATACACAAGGGAAAGGGCAGACCCAGCTGCTCCCTGTGGTTCCTGCCGGCTGCAGCAGAAGGCTGCCCAGTCAGCAGGGCAAACRCTTGGCCCGGCCCTGCGGCAGCCAGGGAAGTGCTGCTCCCAGAACCGGAGCTCAGAACGTCAACTCCTCTTGCAGTTTCTGTGCATTATTGATGGAGACTTTTTTCCAGTAATAGGATAAAAAGGACTAAACTAGCAAAGGGCTTTCTGTGCACTAGAAGTGGGGGGGAGAGGGGAATCTTTTCTTTGTTTGTCTTAAGGAATGAGCCTTTTATACAAAAACTGAGATCCATTATTGCTCCGTTCACAGCACATGCTAAAGCAGTAGACGATAGGAAATGTATCCCTGTGCCATTTGAGATTACAGGTCAATACTTCCAATACTGCACTTAGGGTTAATCTGTGTACACTAGCATACATGCTCAGGACTCAACAACGCTGGCTGCCCAGTCTTCTGCATCTATTATTCAGAGCACCTCCTGTTCCAGCTTTATTGTGTCCTGGCCATCTTTGCACAGCAGAAAACAATTGCATGAGATGCGAGACACTGAACAAGGGCACACTACCAGGTACATCTCAGGATTTGGGGGGGAGTAAACTCACAGCATTTTCCATAAACCCAGGACATCTGTTCTTGACAATGACTTTTAGCATTGGACAAGACTCTGTCTTTTCGCGCATCACCTTTCCCACATCTATGTTCCCTATTTGCAGAGCCAGTACTTGAAAACAGCTAAATAAGATAGCGTATGCAGTGTATGCAATCTTTTTTTTAAGTCAACTCAGTATATTTTCTGCTCTCGATCCAAAAGAAAAACATGGGAAAAATGCCTAGTGTTGAACGCTTGATAAATATAGCCCTCATGAGTAGATATTTTCCTTCTGGATTAGAAAAATCAGAGTAGCCAGGGTTTGCCTGGTAACCAATCTATAACCAAATTGTAGGGTGCAATTGGTTTTACTTGGCTAGTACATGAATATGATTTCCAACCCTACTAGTAATCCATCATTACTGATGAAATTCCACAATGTGGATGCTAAAAGCATTTTCTTAAAACAGAAAGTTAATTTCCTAAAGTTTTGTATTTTGCTGTTCTTTTTCATTACTACTTAGAGCTTAACTTTTTTTAGGGAAAAAATTGGATTGACTTCATTCTGACTCTTACATAAAAATCATATAAAGTTAGATGCATCTTAGCCCATAATAAAATTTTCAAACTAAGATACAAAGTCAAATGAATTAAAATTTCAACATAAAATCAAAACATGTTTTTTCTGGCAAACATTTTTGCCTTACAAGTGAAACTAATTTAGTGAAACTACATTTTGAAGTGTAAACGTTCCTTCGTAAAAGAAAATATTGACTAGTTCTAAATATTGACAGATAAATCAAGCTGGATAGATTGTTTGCTAGATTGAATGCTAGATCCATCAACCTTCAGATTTATCACGTTTTGCAACCTATATTCAAGTGCCTTGTAGCAACACATTTTTCTTTATTCTCTGTCAAGCAAATACCTGACATACTGTGTGCACTATTGTCAAACAAAAGAACGGTTCATTCCCTGGAGTATGGCACGCAGGTGGGAGGGGAAGGGAGAAGGAACAGTTATTTTAATTTAGTTCTCAGTTCTCCCCAGACAAGTTACTTAGCTCCCTATAAATTCATCACCACACAGCTCAGCTATTCCTAGTATGCTGCCTTCAAAACTTTATTACAGCTGGCTGTGACAGTGGAGTGACTCCGAATGCCTCCAACACTTCCACAAGAGAAACTCAAAAGGAATGTTATACYGTCTCTCCATTTCCTAATAGCCCTTCCTTAAGCTGATGAAGCGATTAAACTTAAATGCTCCATGATCCCTGTTGCAGCACACCAATGTTCAGAAAATATTACTGAAATTAATTGCCCATCTAAACCAGAGAGCTCTAAGGTCCAACACGGCCTTTTTGATTCTTAATGTCACTGCCGCAAGAGCACATTAGGGAACAAGGACAGTGAGTGAAGAAGGAAAAGGCAATCACCATTTCCTTCTGAAATGTGATGAATAGGAAAAAGTTAATAGCTAAAGCAGAACTGGTGTGCCCCATCCCATTCAACAGCTCCCTAAAACAAAGTACTGTTGGATTACGTTTTCCCAGTCAGGGTGTTCATTTGAAATTTTAGAGCCATCTAGACAGGATTAAATAGGATAAGAGTGTTCCCCATGATAATAAACGTTAAATCCAGTGACTGAATGAGAGACAGAGGACGAGCCTGTGTGTGTGCATGCGTGCACGCGTGTGTGTGTGTGTGTGTGTCCACGTCTGATGGCCTCTACAGGCTTGAGTGATTCAACTGCATTTCTGGCRCAGCATTTTATTCTGCATGCACACAGTCATTCACGTTAAATATTTATCATTGCGGAGCAGAGCTATGCGGTGTGTTTGAAGTGCTGGTAACAATCATGTCCAAGCTGCTCCCTAATAAAGTACAGATGTGGTTTCAAAATGGAACAGAAGTACTGGACTCACACACGCATGCACACAAAATCCAGTGCAGGTTATTTACATTATGCCTGCTATTGATTACCACCAGATGGGAGAGGAAAGAGATAGCTGACAGAATAACCATATGGATCTGCTTTATTTTACCCTGAGTTATAGGCCTGCAGTTCTCCCTCCTCCCTTTTTGGCTCAGAAACCTGTGATTTGCTAAGGGGAAAAAAATGTAAACTTACTGTAAGGAGCACATTTCCACCATAAGCCTCCCAGTGCTACGCTCAGGGATTAGGGCATCTTTCTTTAAGGGAATCGCAGTTCCAGCACCACTTCCTAAAGCCACAGCCAGTACCAAAAGCGAGAGATTTTGTAACAAACCAATGAACAAAGAGTGTTTTAATACTGGTGAGCCTTGAAGACAATAGAAATACCCTAACTGAAGAAGCTTTGTTTTAGATTTTGCTTTTTACAAAGCCATTTCCGCCAGCCTCGTATCAGGTACTGACAAAAAATCCAGAGACTGAAGTTGTCAGTCTATTCTGAAAACTGGGAACCCTCAGCAGTGCTTTGAGCTTCAAAGCCTTGGCTCGGGTGGCTTTCTAAATAGCTGCTCTTCCTACAAGAGTCTGACAGATATAGCAGGAGCTACAAACTCTCTTAAGGCAACAAAGGAAAACACAATCTCCCCACCCAGCTGTGACCTTCTGCGGCTCGTGCATTATGTATTAGGAGGCTGGAGCGTAAATGGATACTTTAGAAAGGTTTGAAGAAAAAAAAAATGCCCTAATTGACAAAAAAAGCTTTTTGGTCTTTCTGCTAAAAGTGGATTTGAAACAATGCATTTTCTGTACAGTTTAGCCTTTAATTTCTATTGTTTGGATTTGCTGCCACCTCCATCCTGCTTCCAAGGGCGGAGGGCAAACAACCTTCTATTACTTGTAAGCTTTATTTAAATGTATATGCACCAGTATAGTTCCCTAACCTTGCTGCTTTTCAAATCCATCACTTCAGCCTACTTCCAAACAAGTTGCCATAGATTCTTCAGTGCTGTTCATATCCATAAAAGAAATCTAAAGTAAGGAGCACAGACATCAAAGAAACAGCATATAGAGCCAAGACAGAATGAAAAGGGAAAATGCAAACTAGGATATCAGCACAATAAAAAAATGTAAACCATGTTCCATTGTGCTACGCACATCTTCTGAGGGCTGCAGGCAGATCCYGGCCTTCATTGGCATTAGGAGACATGAACCTGCCTCTCAGTTCTTGAGTCAAGAAGAACTGCAATAGCTAGAGCCTGAGATTCATCAGAGTTTGGGCTCTTAGTTTCGTGACTGCTTCTGTGTAATCTTGGTTTATCTGATTCTGTTTTCTCACCCCTAAAATGGGAATAAACACTAGCTCATGCAGGGGAACTGCTAGGGGCACTTGTAAAGTATTTTCAGACTCGTAGTTGAAAGCCATGCTCCAGCTACTCCAGCTCCATCTGGACATAATTCTGAAACCACAAAGAAGCAGAGAATGTCACGCTCAATCTGGTAAACCATCCTCAGCTGAAAATATAATAGCCTACTGGAATGAATGGCAAAAGCCCTACTGATTTTAACACAGTTAGGATTTCACCCCGCAAAACAAAATTCCTAATGAAAATCATGCACTTTAAACATTTGCAGACTACAGCCCTATATTTTCAGTTTCAGAAAGGTATTTTGTAATTCATGCATGATTGCTGCTCTACAAAAGAATATTAAACAAAATGCCAGTGTTCAGCAAAACCTGTACAAAATACAGTGGCTGGCATTAAAATCATGCTTTTTGTAAACAAAACTATATTCAAACTCAATGGCTGCAAGGGCAAAAATTTTATTTTCCATTATCAGTTGTGACAAAAGCTAACAGCTTAACACTCTGCAGCACATATAATCAATGTCCAAAGACATGCTTTAGAAAACATAAGCCTGGTTGTAGTCTTTCCCCTTCCCCAGACAATAAGCATGAAGAGTTCAATTTACTCGTACGCCGTTGCTTCACCTAGCAAGCTTGTAACAAATCCAGAATGAGAGTTTATAGCTCACAAATCCCGGCCCTATTTGTTATCAGATGAACCACAGCTTCCTTTTGTGCCCATGTTACTCTGATGACAGATAAGACTAGAAGCAGAGTTAGAGAAAACTACTATTTTGCCATAAAAGAAAGACAGTTACAGATGCTTCCCTGAAGCTGAAAAACAAGGAGCGATCTGTGAGCACTCCTCTTGATAAGGGAAACTCTGCCGGAAGAGGACTTAACATGCCCAGGATTTGTGCTTACAGCTCTGTGGAGAAACAGGGTGACATCCTGGTGACGTGGTCGTATTGATTTTCTCAGAGCGACACTAGTGGTCCTTAGCAGAGGGTGTTGGCCCCTCTTTCTAAAATGTTCCCCCCCAGAGCAACGCTGGCAAGAGGCAGAGTTGAACTGTGGCCCTCTGGTCTTAACCTGAGGATAACGCATCCATGCAGTGCTTCTGGACATGTAGAGCAGAAGGGTTAACAGGACACAGCGAAGGGTTATTTCAATTTTGATCCAGTGTTGTGATGCAGAGGAGGAAAAACAGACTCAGTTTAGAATATAAAATATATGTAAAAGGCACTGCAGAAACCAGGGTTAAAATCTTTAAACTTCAGCCATAAAGTATAGTCACACATCTAAGGCCTTTCCCGAACAGAGTATGGTGAATCTGCTTTCTGTGGCAAGCAGCTTGGAGGGCAAACTCAGTTCAGTGCATGCTAGGGTGTATTTCTTCCAGCTCTATGGAACTGCAAAGACAAACATTCACCTTGAAAAGTCAAATTTAGAATGCTAGGTTTCACACTACCTGTACCAAATCATAAAACACAAGCAACCCTTGATACACAACTTTGCTCCAAAGTTTTCCCATTGTGTTTTATCTCACAGTCGAAGTTTAGAGCATACCTAACAAATGTGATTATTGTCCAAATAACCAGAATATTGAAAAGGAATTTAAATGGCCATGTGGAGGCAAGTTTCTTCCACACCCAGTACAGGCAGAGGCCATATAATTCGCCTACTTGAGATGCTATATCACAGAATCACAGAATCGCTGAGGTTGGAAGGGACCTCTGGAGATCATCTAGTCCAATCCCCCTGCTTAAGCAGGGTCACCTAGAGCACATTGCACAGGATTGCATCCAGGCGCGTTTTGAATATCTCCAGAGAAGGAGACTCCACCACCTCTCGGGGCAACCTGTTCCAGTGCTCTGTCACCCTCACGGTGAAAAAGTTTTTCCTCATGTTCAGATGGAACTGCCTGTGTTTCAGTTTGTGCCCGTTGCCTCGC
>NW_020451275.1:0-25358 GCF_003343035.1 Apteryx rowi
TGTCACAGCCATACTTGAGGAAACGTACACCACAGGGAACAGAAACAAAGGTTCCTTCGTGCACCCTGCTGCACGAACAACAACAAAGCTAATCACAGAAGTGGGTGGCTGAATTTAGCTAATGATTTTAAAGTTGTTACAGCCTAATAAACTTAAATCACTCCACTSGGGATTTCCTGAGAAGTGCAGACTCAGTCCTGCAGTCATTTAGTTAGCTGAGCTATATTTATTTGTGTGAATAATTTTCTTTACATTCCTTTACGCTTATTCAGAGCGAGAGAGAGTAAAAGACTTTATGGAAAGAGAAAAACTGTATGAAAAGGAGTAATGTAAATATTTGAAAGAGTACTGTCCTCTTCCAGCAGTCTAAAGGACAGATACAAAATTAATCTGTAGTTAGTTGAACAGATAAAGGTAACAAGTGCTTATATTAAGGTGGCAAAAAGTTTGAATTATAAGTCTGTCTTTGCTGGATATATGATTGTGAGAAACTCTGCTTTCAGGCTTAACTGATCCATATATGTCCACTGTCGACAGTAATTTTTCATTTGAAAATGAAAGTGGAATTATTGTTTGTTATGGAATAGTGTCTGTGGGGACACTTTTCCCACTATAAGAACAGAAGAAAAAGCACACTGTTTAATTCTATCTTTTTATTTATTTCAGACAACACTGGCTGAATTAGGAAATTGATACATGAATATTTTTATCAAGGGGCAAATATTAGTGGGTTTGGACAGTATGAGAAGGAATGAATTTCTGTGAGAATAATTTAGGAACTGCCAAGGGGAAAAAAGGGTGTTAGGGTGCCAGAGGATTCAACAGAAAATGCAATATATCTGCGCATAGGGTTGAGGAAATGTGTTTCCCCAAAGACATTAAAAAATACTGGTCAGATATAGTTCAGGTCACCTGGCAGAAAGCTCTTTTGCTGTGTCCTGCTGCCCACACTATAGTCTGCTCAAAACTCTGGCATGCTCAGCTTTCCGTTAGTGACAGCCCCTGATTACACCATTCATTCAAACAAGTAACTCCTTCTAACTCCAGAATATATAACGGCAATCAGAAAGACCTGAACTCCAGCCTACACAGCAGTTTCTGCTTGGTAGCCCTGTACAGCTGGCTTTGCTTGCTATAGGTCGGCCTTAGAGCAGTGGAGCAGGCCAGAATTCCTGTCATGCAAGGAAGGATGTGGCCCCTTAATTTTTTTACCTGATTTTTTTTTTTCCAACCTTGCAGCATTATTGTTTCATGAATACATTACTTTCCATTGAGTACTGGCAGTCCTGACATTGATAGGCAGTGAATCAATACTTTTATAGAATCATGAAGCCAAACTAGTTCTGCAGATCCACAATGTGCAGTATGTGGTTTTTCGTTCTAGATATAATAACTGTAATTTGAAATACGCCCCCACAAGCATTGATTGCATGCTTTAAGAAATTCACAATAAAGAATTTAATTAAGAAAGAAGAAACTGCACCACTCCATTTGAAAAAGAAAAATTCACCCGAGATGTTTTTTTCATTTTCACTCTATAATAGCAATAACCATCTTTAGCCGAGGACATTTCCTGGGGCTTAATAGCCCATGGCTGTGCTTCTTCAGGTGATCATCATCTCCCAGCAGTCATTAATCCCCTACAAATGCCCTGCACCTCAGTCATTTAATGTGCTTAAACGTGCTTCTTCTGAAAATGAAATACTTCTATATTTAATGCATCTTCCAGGAATAGGAGTGATCTTTTTGAGGTGAGGAATGAAAGGAGTTTAGTAGCTTGTCAGAGAAGTCCTAGTTATGACAAATGGAAGAGATCTGTGGCTGGAGATAGCAAGACAAAGAATTTTTGCATGATTAGAGCATTTTATATATATGGCATCATTTTATGTATGTCACGATTCATGCACAACTCACTCATATGACAGCCAAATCAGAAATACAGTTAGTTACTTTTAGTTGTTTTTCTTCTTAGCATAGGCATAGAGCATCTCACAAAACATGGAGAGCATGTGCTTGCAGCACTGCAAAATATAAGAAGGTCTTTCTGCTCCATGGTTGTAAAATAGAGCTACACAGTGATTTACTCATTTTACAAGGTGATTGCGATAATGCAAGAAAAAAGAAGTTAAATCTTTCGTACCTAAAGGTTTGCAATTCTTATAAACAGGTCTTTGGGTGAGAATTTTATGAGTGTTTCTTACAAATGAGACCACAAATACAGCACCAACAGTGTCATCAAAAGTAATGCTAGTGTTTTAAACAGTAGACAGCCTATCCTTGCAAGTGGATTTAAAGTCTTTAATGACAATATTTGAAGGTAGTTGGCCTGGGTAAAAACTGGGATTAGATTTTGATTTGGTTGGAATTCTGCTTACTGTTTTATTATTATTATTATTATTACTGTTACTGTTATTACTGTTTTACATAGTCTTTGGTGTTATAACTGTGCTTTCCTTCTGTGTCATGCTCCTAAGTATGTACTATACAGAGTATGCAAAGGCTGTCCCTGTCCCAAACAGGCTGTAATACAGAGAGGTATCAGGCCTGATCTCATCACATTGCCCTCAATGAGTGGAGAATTAGTACCTTTTAGATACTAATTGTCATTTATTATTTATATTGGACATTCAGATCTAATGTAATTTGATGAGTGACTGTGTAAATGAGGACAGAAGTGGATTTTTGATGCATTGTTAAATGTTGAGTGCTAAATGATGTGGATGTTAAAATTAGAGCTCTCCCAGTCAATACTTTTGATTGCAGATTAACCTGAAAAAAGGAGAACTATTATACCTTGACCCACAGATTCCTTTTCAATTTTCCCTGTCACTTCAAACAAAAAAATCACTTGAACAAAATACCTTTTAGGAAAAATTGAATGTTTTGGTTAATTCACAGTAAAAAAATTTTACTTACTTAAGTAACCCATAACAACTGTCATATTTTTTGCGTTGTTCTAAATGAAGACTTTATTCCAAATACAAAAGACAAAGATTTCCTGTAGCAACTTTTTAAAATAAAACATTTCACACGTGTGCACATACACACACACACACACAGGTACACACACACTTCTTGTCCTACTCTCTTTGCTAGTTTTTGGAAAAGGTAGTAGCTGAATTAAACCTCACCCTTCAAATATTCCTACTAATCCAAAAGCAGAATTTTCAGCAAATAAGCTAAGGAAAAAAAAAGGTGAATAGATCTCTTGTTAAAATTAATTGACAAAAAAAATGTAGAGAGCCAAGAACAAGATAAAGAATATTACATCCTTAAGTTATTTCAGATCTAGTTTATATCTCATCATAACTAGCAGGTTGTGAAATAAGCACTGATCTATTATACTACAGCTAGAACACTTCATTTGCCAAAGCTTATATTTAAGGATACTTTGGTCATTTATGCACTACTGTACAATTTACAGTGTCAGCATTCTTCAGACCATTTGCCAAAAAATTTTAAAGTTTTTGCACTTACCTTCTATCACAGCTGATGTTATAATTGACCTATCTCTTATATCATGATGAATACTCCAAATACAAACTCAGTTACAAAGTAAGGAAAGTCTTTGGACTGGACTTTGCATTGGAATGAATTCCAACAAACAGGTATACAATAAAGAACAATAAAAAAGTATAAATTCCTAAAGTAAATTTATCATTATGCCTAGAATTTTTGCATAATTTTTCCCCTTAAGAGTTCCGTTTTTTCATCTATTGATTATATTTACAGATAATTAGTGGCTTAAAAGTCTTACATAATGCTTCTCGTTTTAAATTTTGTATTGTAGGTTTTGTTTTCCCTCTGCATTGCCTTCTGGGTAATACAAACTCTGAAGCGGAGCACTTCATGCACAGATAAACATGACTGAAAGAGCAGACCTAACATCGCCTGAATTATGGAAAGAGCACTTTGGAATACTCTTCAAAGTTCCTTGGAATTAATCAACTATGCCTCTGACTGAATTGCAATAATTTCACATATGATAGGAGGGGGTTGTGATTTTGTATGAAGGTTTGAAAGATTCATTAGGATAGGCATCTGTTTTTATTTGATTTTTAAAAATATTTAATTTCCCATCAATTTAAATAAAAGGTTCTTGTAATTTTTTCCCCATGTTTTCACAACTTTTTTTTTTTTTTTTACATTCAAGGGATCAGAAGATCTTAGAAAGCATGTAAAATGATAGCATTTTGCAGTCATTTTATTAGTATTTAACCATATGTGAAAAGTATTCTTCATGATAGAAATAATTAAAATCATATTTGTTGCAACCTGGTATAAAGCCCTATCTAGATTAAATGTAAAAATATGTGAACATCAATTTTTCCGTAATGATTGAATTACACTAGAATCTCAGTGTCATACCCAATCATGTGTTCATAACATACAGCTATATGAGGATGAATAGCTGAGGCAAGAAAATGATTAAAAACAGCATGATAAAATAACTCAGACTAGTGTGAGTTGAAACATCTTCAATGACTTTGGCTGATATACGTGTTGTATAATGCAGACTTGCAGTTTAGACTGAATCGTTTCAGGGGTATACCTGCTGTTGCCAACTTCAGATCCTGATCACACCAGCAGTTACACACATGAGCATCCCATTCACTAACGTTACTCACGTGACAAAATAGTTACAAGACTGGGCCCTTAATTTCTAGTAATTTCCTGCCAAGGTGATCTCAGGGGAGATGCACATCTTGTCTTTCAGAAGCTGCTGGAAAGATGGTTTCTACTGAGATAGGAAAATTAAATACAAATGGTGAAGGGAGTCTCCAAACAGCAGGGCTGGCAAAAATACTGGACCTGGGTTGTTTTTCTTTCCTCACACTCTTCCAACTTTTATTTGGCTCCAAGATTTTTAAAAGTGCTTAAAGTCAAGTAGCTAAAAAATGTAGGCTGTCTTGCATGCTTCAAACTAGTAATAATACCTGGATTAAAATATGAGGTTTGGGTTTTTTTTTTTCCATTCCATTTTCCTTTAAGATATTAATGCCATGCTAACAGAGATCTCAGCTGTAGACAGATAGCCTACTTTTAATTAAGCTGTATTTTCAGTCTTTAGCTGTAACAGGTGCCAGTATCTACATAATTGAATGTTTCCAATAAATCATCAGAAAGACCATATTGTTGTATAAATAAGATCAATCCAGTTTCTAGCAATAGTATCAGCCTAATTTTATATAGATTTTTTCTTTAAAATCCAAGTTTTAATTTATTCCATTTGTGGATCAAATGGCCTGTGCCTATCACTTTGGATTATGCTCAAAGAACTAAAAATATTTAACTGAGAAAGCAGGTTTTAGTTTGATTAGAGGGAGTCCTGGGACACAAAGTACAGATCACACCTTCYTCAACTGAAGGCATGTTTAAATAAAGGATTTACTTGGGGTTCTTTTTCACTTTGCGTAATGAGAAGATGAAAAAAAAAAACTCCCATGAAAATGTTATAAGAAACAAATGTTTATAAATATTTGTTTAGAATTTTGGTTTTGTCATTTACTTATAACATGGTAGGCTTCTAATGTCTTTTTAAAAAACGAATAAATACAGGTATATATCTCTGGCTCCACAGTGGAAATATCACCTGCTGACTAAAACACACATGTGGAATCTTTGTTATACTCACAGTTCCTACCAAAACTTATCTCTTTGCCTGAATTTCCCCATCTGCAGAATGGAGGTGATGGCAATACTGATGGTTTGTCACACCGTAATCAAAGTATAACATCTTTTTCTTATAAAGCTATTACAGTATATTTAATATAATGATTGAATCTGATTGCACAAGTAGACCACAATCCACACACTTTTTAGGTGACCCCACGAGTTAGTGCAACTGTACTTTCTAAATTTGTAATAGGGGCATCAACCTTACAGGAATCTAATGAGGTCAATTTAACATCGTGACTGAGTATTGTAATGAATAGTTGTATAGAAAGGCAGTTTTCTTATCAAAAGAAATCCTTCAAAGAGGCATGAACAGAATAATTTAATGCATTAGTGTTTTCTAGCTTTCAGTTGATCAACTGAGGTAAAACCCATATGTCTTTGTACTACTTGCTGCAATAGACCCTCAGCTCTCTGTGTTGTCAAATGTATGGTATACACTCAAAATCTGCATTCAAAAATCTGCCATCTTGGAAGGACAATGATTAAAGTCTGTATGCACTTATGATCCATTAAATTAATTTTAAAGTTATCCTAATGAATGTCATTTATTTGCATGAAGTAATAAAAAGAATGTGATTTCGAAGGTAACTGCAAATTAAGACATAAATTTTCTACATAAACCACTAGTTCCTACAGAATCTTTTTATTGTCTATCAGTTGCCTACAAATAAATTAAAAAATACAGAGAAGCTAGTGACACATATAAAAGGCACAGTAATTTAACTAAGATATTATTCCAAAGAAAATAGTTGTACTCATATGGGGCCATTTCTACTAAATGAAATATGAAAATGCAGACGCAGGCAGAGAATGCAATCCAAAAATATCCCTGCTACAGCCTACTCTGTCAGAGAGCCTGAACACACGATAAAAACCTTACTGGCCTACCTTTAAAGTGTCTCATTTCTCAGCTTGATTGGAAGCCAGAAATGAAACATTCCTCAGTTTCAAGTCTGCGGGGGGCTTTGCTGCTAGGAACATCTAATGTGCTCTGACAGGTCTGTGTCCCTTATAAAATGTTCTTGCGATCACATCTTCTAATAAGTGGCTGGGGAAGGCACCCCTGTCATTAAAGCAGAGGCCCCCCAAATTTCATCCTTTTCTGAGAGTGTTGAACCCAAATTTCCTACTTACCAAGGACTGTAGCCATCATATACACGTTGCTCTAAAGCAAGGTGCAGGAGAGGAGTGTTCCTCACATTTCACACTGAGCAGCAAAGAGTTTGAGAGAATGACTCTTCTAGATGAAGCTTCGAACAGTCACACTAGAGTGGTCCCATGCTATCAGGTCTGGTCTCAGGCTCCTGTATTTACAGTAACAGCCATCAGGTATGTATTGGCAGTCCTTTGGTTCAGGCCTGGAAGATGGGCTCTGCCTTCCCAGATGAGAGGGAGTTTAATGGACAGGCTCATAGAAACATCCTTGTCTGCAGCATTCTCCCATTAGCTATATGTGTCAGGTAGTTATATTCTTGTCAACTTACTTGTTTTGACTTTTTTTTTTTTTTTAAGTATTTCACTATTTTGGTGCCTAAGAGTGTACTGGCTCTAGTTTATACTGTCTTTATAGCCACTACATAGGGTGAAACAATCAAGTCAAAGATCTGTGGTTCTGAATAATGAAGAGGCTCTGGAGGCTAAATGGTCAATGAATTGATTTATATAAAGTTAATTTATTGTAGATAGTTGACTGAATGAATTAAATGCTAACATCAAACATTGCTTATTGGTAGGATATATTAGTGCCATTTTAGTAATCCACCCTCCTCCCCTCACTTTTTTAATATTCCATTGCTTATCTTTTTGGTGTTTGCACATGTTGTGTGTTTTCAATTGTATAGGATCAAGCGAAATCAGGTGAATTATGTGAGGGCATTAGTGAACAAAATATTATTGCATAGCTAATCAATTTTGTGCAAGTAACTTTTTCTTTAGAGAAACACCTCTTCATGTCTTCAGGAAAAAAAATATTATGCAGGCTAAACCCCTAACTTCATATGTCCAAGTAAGAAACCTTATAAATCACTTTTGTAATATTTGCAGTATTGCTTAAGACTTCCTTTTGGTTTTGTTTGCCATTAAACTCCCCAGTGGCATACCTTGGGGAAAAAATGTGGACAAACAGAACTTCTTTTCAGCAAGTGTTAAAAAAGTGACTTCCTGTACTCATTCCAGCTGTTGTAATGTCACATCTCCATACATGGCCTTTCCTGGACTGTGTACACAACAATATCAAGTTACTGAAAATCCAGAAGTGAGCAGCTGAACCCTGTGTTCACTTGAGAGCTGACCCTGCACCATCCAAGTCACTGAAAATCTTGCCTTTGGCTTCAGGGGATCAGGACACAGCGCTCCACGTACGGAAACAAGAATCATGCAATGCGTCCTGCAGCTCTAGCTTTGGTATAGTGCATTAATTAAAAGTAGCACAGTTGCACATGTAATTGTTCCTGTAAGCTGAAAACATGGTGTTCTTTGTTCTGTATTAAATTCAGAGCCCTTTGATGGCTAACCAATGACAGAGAAAGTTAAGCTGTAAGCTATGCATACCAGATACTAAGGGCTAAGGGCCCTTTCTTTTGTCTTTCCTGTTTCCAGTTTTCTCTCAGGTCTGTGAGATTATGGACATTGTTTCTTAGAACTGTGGCTCCTGGAATCCTGTGATTATTGCTTTTTAATTTTTTCTTATTTGTATTCATTTGCTTTCATTAAAAAATGCTTCTAACCACTGAAAACATGAATCATAGAATGTTCAAAATCTAAGAGGCAAATAAAAAGATTTTAATAGGTACTATTTTAACGTATTTTGCTTTTTAAACCACCTTAATGATTACATGAGGGTTTACTCCTGATTTTAAGCACTTGGGTTCGCTAATACTGCGTGAAAAAATATTGCTGGTCTCTCCTTTGTCAATAAATCCTCTGGCTCCAGCATGGGAATATATAATGGCCATGAGGCAGAGCTTCGCTGGGTTTCCTGATTGTTTGCTGGTGTTTGGCCTGTTTAGATTGGGATTAATACAAACTGGGCCACTGAACAGCCACTTTGAGGGCCCCCTACCCTAGTAAACCTCAGCACAGGAAAGAATCTAAGTCATAGTATGTTATGTTACCTGTCGCTCCCAGCATTTTTCAAAGCAAACAAGAGAGGTACTGTGGACTTCAGTATTTTGTATTTCTACAGAGGAAACAAGTGTGAAAAAACCTGAATCTGAAACTCAGATACAAATCACAAGGTAAAGTAAAAATAAGATATTTTATATATTGGAGCAGCACTTCCATATTAATATGAGGGCCAATGGAAAACTTGGCTCAGTCCTTTGTCATTTTTGCCCCACCTATGGAAAACAGTAGAAAAATGTGGAAACATTGAGTAAGTATGAACTGCTGAGTGTCCTTGTGTTTATGGTTTGGCAARGAAAAGTGATACAAAATGAATCCTCTTCCCCCAGCCCCTTGCTATATTTTTAATGCTTCCTCCTTTAGTCCTTATTTTCTTCCCATTTTTCTGTCTGTCTCTCTCCTTCTCTTGTGTTTATTTATCTCTGCAAAACATCCTTTCCTGCTTGCTTTAGTTTTTTTGTGTGGAGGCACAAAAGGGCACATTGCCTACCCACAAAGAATTTATATTTTTATAGTTATTGCACCATCCCAACCATACTAATCTAAAGGTGACCACTTTCTTTATCATTCCTATCGGTCAATATTCTGCCTTTCTAGTATTCCAAATACACAATATATTGCTTGTACATTGTTAATGTTACATTTATTTATTTCATATGTCTGCCTGGTTTCCTCTAATAATTCATTTTCTATTTCCATTCCAGTAAAATAGCACTGTCTTTTCCCCAGGTTTCTACTCCCTTTCCTGTTTCTTCTGTATTAATTCCTTCTAGTTACTTTTTGTCCCTTCAAGCACTTTGCTTTAGCTGTCACTGTCTGTCTCTGCCTCAGGATGTACTATTGCATTTTTTATGCGCTATTTTCTAACCTGCTGATTTTAGTGCAACAGAGACAGGCAGCCAAGCAGCAGTTATGTTTGATTAAAAAAGGATTAAAAGAAAAAAGAAAATCATGGAACATTTCAAACCCCTTGGAATTTGTGATGTGACTGCCACTTAGTTTTTTCCATAAACCCTGAATGCAAGTACTTTATCAGCATATAAATTACAATAAAGAAATGTTTGCCAGGAAAGAAAAATATTGTATGAAAACAGTGAAAACTACAATTTTTAGATCCAAGAATAGCCTATTAACTTACTGCATGTGATCATGTCTTTTGCTGGTGTCTGTCTGAGTTGAGGTCATGAGCCTGTTATTTGGAGATAATGGCATTACTCCTTTCCTCAAGTAGTAGCTTTTGTGATTTCAGTTCTAACAGCCCTTTACCTCCTCCCCACTCATGACTCATGATGGATTCGTTACCTTTAATCATTTTGAAAGAACAGATTTTATTTTTGCTCTTCTTTTACTCACAGGGCAAGCAAATGCTTTGAGGGAGGGTAAGGTGTTATGCACTGCAACACTGTAGGTATTTACCAACGTGCTGATTTCCGGAAAACCTCAAGTCCTCGTGCAGTTCCCTATCCATCACCACAAACTGGATTTCACAGTGATGTCTAACAAAAGAAATATCAGATGATCAGGGATCGGTGGGAGAAATGTAAATGACATTTCTGAGGTTCTGACAGCAAAGTTAGCCATTGGAGGTCAGATTGCATTTTCTTTTTTTCTTTTTTAAAATTTATTATGACCTATTTTCCCTGAAGTTGTAAGACAGGAGTAATATGCTCATCCCTTCATGGCCAATAAGACAGGTACTTGTCTTGACAGGTACTTGACAGGTCTTGCTGGGAAGATGTATCAGTCTTTTCTATCCTTCCTGCCCTTGAGCATTCATATGGCAGAAACCAGACTATTGACCATAAGGTATATACTGATARTAAGACTGTATTCTGTGCATAAATGTTCTTATGAATGAAGAACAACGAACAACAGTTTGTGCTCCAGAAGCAGAATTATTGCTCAATAATCATTTTTTGAAGTTTTCTCCTTGCAAGAAAGCCCTGTGGCAGCATTCAATTTTAGTTAGCAGTCCTGGGTGTTGCAGGACCATGGAAACTTGCTGTGCACTACTAATGGCTTCCTCTTTGCAGCTCTTCATAGCAGCTTATAATATTTTCCCTGAGAAATCACAAGCTGTTAAGAAGTTACATGAAAAAACTCATCTCTGAGCGTGGGTGGGAGGCATTTGAGCATTGAGCAAGATGGGTGTTGTATCCTATCAAGCAGCTGAAGCAAGCGGAGGTGCTCAAGCTCCACTCCCCCAGAGTTTCCAGGTGGGGAAGTGGAGTTGAGCTTCGGCAACCTTGTTGCAGGGTGAGGGAGAAGCACAGATTGCCGCAGGCCCTGGCAGGGCAGGGAGGAAGGCATGTCATAGGAAGGCAGCAGGAGGTTAGCAGTTTCAAGCCTATCGAGCACAGAAGTGAATAGCACAAACTCCCTCTTACTGTCCCTCAAAAATGGAAGTTAAAAAGAACAGGTAATACAGAAAAGAAGTGCCCCAAGCAAGGCCAAGCATTGCATATCCCATGGCTCTTTTTTCATCAGCATCAGGTTATCTGATCTCAGCCTACTTTTCAAATTTGGGTCAGGGGCGTTATGTCTGAACAGATTAACCATGTGGTTTCAACTTGCTTTTTTATTCTTTTTCTTTGGTTTTCTCCTGTTCAGGAAGTTCTCCACGACATTGTGCTTTGCTTAAGTGTAAAGCACATGGGTCTTCTCATGCATACCAGGGATTTTTCTACCTACATTTTCATCAAGAAGACGAAATGTTATGCTGATAGGTTTGAGGGATTTGACATCTACTTGCAATGCATGTCTTTATCTTCCTGTCAGATTCTGTTGCACTTATATGCAAGATAATGAAAATAGGCTAGAAGCAGCACTGGCCATTGCAGCAGGTATAAATGATGACCACTAAAGTGCATTATAAGTACATTTCTCAGTGTAATTCTATCATTTTTCAGGATGGATATACAGGGTTGTATACAACACTTAGGGATCATTGACAGAAGCCACTTCTGACTGGCAGATGCAGAGATACAATATTTTTTTAAATGTATTTCATTTCTTTTGATTTTTCAGAAAGAACAAAGGTTCAAAGAATACCTCCTCTGGATGTTATTTCACAAATAATAAATACAGTCATAGGCAGTGTAACATAGAGTAGCAGCTATGAAGTTAACTTTCATCAGTACACTGAAGTAACTATCAGATCTGGCTTACAGTCTAAATATACTGGAAAACAGCAGTAATAGCCAGTATAACTGTTAACAGGAGTTAGCAAATATTGACTCCTGCATTATTGATATTAATAAAAAGTAATGTAATATTTCAAATTCAATTCCACAGTCCGAGCTCAGTCAAAATTGCCAAAAATGTGCACTGGGATGTTTTTGTTTTTTCTGGAAGATTTTCTGGAACTTATGGAAAATGTAGTTCTGTAGAAGTCTAAATATATTCTGTGGAAAATATCCAACTGTAGGACCCATTTTCCTGTTAAGGAGGTCTCAGAGCAACAGAATTATTAGTGCCTGAGTTCTTGGCTGTGTCTGGTTAAAAGCATGCATTTGGTCCACATCTGAGATGTGGATGAATAGATACACCAGTGTGGAGTTTTATGTCTAAATTCACAGAGAAAGGTTATATAAGATATATTTGTTTATTTTCCAGAAGACATAAATTTCTTGGTCACTATCTAATATTTCTGGGTAACTGCAGTTTATAATCTCTACGTTTTGACTGACTGCATRTGCAGCAGACATGAAGGTGATAAAGGTGCAAAATAATAGTACTATGTGACTTTCTTCTTGCTTTCTGTTCCTATTGGTCATAGTTTCTGATTAGGGAGGACTGAGCTAAAAGTATATAGAAATATATTCTCCTTTCATGCTTTCTATGTCTTATTTGCTTGTCTGGAGAAAATATGCTAAATTTTTAACTATGTTTTGGAAGTCTTCTCAACCATTTCCTTTTCACTTTTTCAGAGCTGTGTTGGTTGCTTACTTTGCATTTTATTCTTTTTATCCCTGTAGCACAGATGGAATTAAAGACTCGATAAAATTCTGTACTGTAGATGTTTTAGAAGATCCAATCAATAAAACCCCATTTATCATTTTGCTGTACAGTAGCAATCTGTCTATATTGGAGGCCACTGGTCTGACATTTTCTCACTGGATTCTTTGAAAGGTCACAGCACCTTTCTTACATCTTCTACGGGGAAACTACGCAACTGGACAGTCAGCTAAGCTGATGACCCTAGCATCATCTCCCTAGATACGGATTACCCATGAAAGATTGATTTTAAAAGCCAAGAATATAGCTATTAAAAAACTGCTGTGCAGTTTCAATCTATTATCTGGCTGCCCATTTTACAAAATTGCTGGAGGCAATCACCCAAGTAAACTGCTTAGACACTGTATGTGAGGACCTGAGGTCTACTTTTCTCTCATAAGCTGATTCGAGAGAGTGAGTTTCACAGATAAGGTTCCTGCTGGCACTAACACATCAGAGATGATTAATAAGAGACAAAAGAAAAACTCCTTCTTTGACACGAACCAGCAGGTAAAAAGCAAATGAAAGAGCCCCTTGCTGTGTTCACTAAAATTCTAGATTACATGAGCTCATGTTCTACTGCTTCTAGAGGGAAGAAACCCTCCTACCTGTAGTGTGTGTTCATACTTAGTGGTCTCTGGCATGCTCTGACACTTACACCTCTGGGAGGTTTCTGTCATTCTGACACAAATCTGGTCTTGGAAAAATTTCTTTAGGCAGATAAGAAAGAAGGAGCATCTTGAGCCTATTCTTACAGTGTTTTACTAAGAAGAGCTGGCTCCTTCGCTGAAATAAACTGGGTAGCTGTGCTGACCATTGTGTGTGGTTGGTTGTTCTTTTTGGCTCATTGAATTGCCTCACATCCTAAGCTCATTAAACTGTGGTTCAGCCAAATTCACTGTAAAAAAAAAGGTTTAAAATATAAGTGCAATAGCATATTACAAATGCAACATCTTAGGTAAGAAACTTTAGGTAAAAATAATTGCATTAAAAAGTTCTCTAGAACGGGAGCCACAGACTTGTCATTAACAGAACCATATGAGTGGCTGAGTCTTTGAATTACTGTACAGTTTCAGGATTCTAGATAGACTGAAAAGTGTTAAAGGGGTTCCACATGTGTTAAAGGGGTTCTTAGCTGAACAAGTAACTTGCAACAGATCATCTGACAGGACATGGTCCTGGGCGACCTGCTCTAGCTGACCCTGCTTGAGCAGGGGCATCAGACTAGATCTCCAAAGGTCCCTTCCAACCTCAACTATTCTGGGAAAATTTTGCACCAGTGGAAGTGTCTTACTACTTGATCAAAATGACATTTAACATACAGGTTCACAGAGATTCACAGAAAAGGTCACTAGGTTTTCTAAAGCTAAATGGCCTTCCATTCCCAGGTGTATTCCCAAGAATGAAGGACTGCCAATTGTTTTGGATTTTTAAAAGTAGCTTGTTCACCAAGGCAGTAGAGCTGGTGCAGTCCTCTCAACATCATGGCTAGAAGAGCTGGCTCAGCAGCTAGGACGCACTAGCTACTTAGGGTTTTGCTACTGCAGTCCAAACAGGATAAAAAAGAAATTCAGAACAATGAATGACTTTAATATTCACACAAAAAATATGCCTTTCCCCAGAGATTTAGGGGTTAGACAAAAAGGGAAAAGTGTCTGCTTGCTCAGTGCAAAAGCTGAACTCTTTGTCCAGATTGGGCAAAATAGTCCTGAAACCATTTTACTCATAAGCTTTACTTAACTATTTCAAATAACACTGTTATGTCTTTACAGGTCATTCTAAAAGATTTTAAAGCTTCTTAGCAGGCTTACTTCAGACAAGATCCAAAACAACAGAAAAAACAATGCTTGTAAAACACAGCACCCAGTAATGTGCGCAGTGAGCTAAACAAAAGGTGGGCTGTACATGACAATTGAATCAGGAAAGAGCAAAAAGCTAGCAGGACAGTGTTTATTAGCCCAGACACTCAATAGAGTTCAGTCTTAGATTCATATTTGTTCAAACTATTGCATATTTCTGGTCTAATAGGGGTTTAAAGAACGAAAAGACATGCATTGTTTGGCTGGCAGCTCCTCAGTTCAATGTCTAGCTTAATGAATTGTGCTGTCTTGCTGGGATTTGAAGCAGCCCAGTGAGAAAGGCTTTCCTGCTGCCTTGCTTTTTGACTGCATTACACAACGAGCTCTCTTTTATATTTTGATAGTGACATCTATTGGAGCTTTGAAGAATTATCTTTTGAAAGAAAAAAATACCCAGATGTACCTTAGTCAAAGAAAAATTTTCTGACAGCTAATATTTTCAGCTACAATAAAAGCAGATACTTATTGGTCATCAAAATATATACAGGAATGAAAATACCTATGCACAAAAAAGTGGCAATGGTTCAAACTAGATTCAAGGCAAAACTGTGCAATATGAAATGAGACAGCTGTACTACAAATTTATTTGGGGGGGGACTCTTATCATTGATGCAGTAGGGCAGTGTGAGATTAGTATGAAAGTTTAGAGACCGATATCTCCAAAGTTCCTGAATCTCTTGAGGCTAAGAATAAGTCTTAAATAATATAATTTTAGAATAAGAATTATTGTGAGTACGAAACAGGGCTGCTGCTTAAAGTTAAAGGTGTTTTGTCATTGTGTTGCCTGTATTTTTGAAGAACAGACGGATTTCAAACTGAATCATTCATAAATAAGGGAGACAGTTTAGAGCATTATCATAACTTTGATTTAAAGGAAACTAGAAAAAAAACAAAGTATACAAACTAAAGATAGCTTGAAGTTTACATTTTCTGATACCTCCTCCATTAATTTTTCCCTGCCCAATTGCCTCAAGAGCACCACCCACTAACTAGAGTCTGCTGTTTTGCATGAGACTCTAAAAGTCGTCAAGGAACTTAACTTTCTGGTTCAAGAAAAAAAAAAAGGTCTTACTGTAAAGAACAGAAGTGAAAAGGTCATGTACATCATTTTTCCCAAATTTAACAATAGATTAGCTATAAGGAACCAAGGAAAAGAATTGAGGTCTCATGAATGCCAAGCAGGTTCCTCTTTTGCTGCATCACTTTCCTTTCTTGGAATTTTCATTTCTTACTGGATTAGATTATGTAATTTAGGGCTTTCGCTCATATGCAGCACCACCTAGAGGTAGAATTCGAGATCTAACTTTAGTAATCTGAAGTGAAGTATTTGTTTAAACTAATGTATAGGCTCCACCTATAGACAATAGTGAGAGAGAGAGGAGTACCCTTGACTAACCTTTGTCAGATGCCTATCTGAAGATGGGTTGTGGTGCTCATCCTAATATCTAATAAAGCTTAGCTGAACTGCGCCTTTGAAATGCCTGTCTTTCTCTCTTTTGATGATGGGTGAGCTTAGAAACTTACCCAGATATGTTAAATTTATTTAGATGAAACCTATCAACCTGCTAAGCTGACAGCCTGAAGATGACAGTAATATAAGATTTGATCAAATTTGCTATAGATCTAAGCAAGATCTTGATTTAGTTTAAATACGCTAGGCACATTAGGAATTAGCCAGTCAGCAAAGGCTTGACAAGCATGCCTGGCAAGTATTTGACAACCAAAGCCTGTGCTGTCAAAGGTACACACTTATCAAAACTATTTAGTATGAAGCTAGCTCAGATATTTCTAAGCAACTTATGCTCACTTCTCTGGATTATACTGTGAATATACCTTGTGCTTCTGTTCAGAAGTTACTGCAAGGGACCTGGATTTGTCCAGAGACCCTGTACGTGACAGTAACACAAACAGTCAGTGATACATTTCTGGCTTTATAGTGTGGGGATAAAGGATGGAATATTTTTTACCCAGTACATTTACATTTTTAAAATCTACATGTATTATAACCAAATTTTGGCATTCAGTCACTGATGGCATAGTAGGCAGTACTGAATAATACTACCTTATGAAACCTCCAGGAGAAATTAGGAGATTCCAAACATGCAAGGAGAATGTGTTCTGGTAGGCATGGTTCCCAGTATAGCCCATTTCCTTTCTCTTCCTCATTCTCCTGAGGGCTTCCAGAAGCCCTTAATGCACACCAAAGAAGCAGGCCTTTTCTTTCCTCAACCCATGTCTCCATAAAGACCCTATTCTTATATTAAGAACACCCTCATTTGAAAACAATGTGTTTATTTGATAGAGGTTGTGACTTTGGGGCCTTCTTCCTGGCTTCTTGTTTTCTATAGGGATATGATATAAAGCTCAGTTAAGAATCCCTCAATATTTCAAAAGATGAAAGAATCAAGAGATTTCTAAATTGTCTCAGATTATAGATTTTGAAGTTTGTTTCAGATTGCGGGGGGGTTGCATGTGGCTTGATTTCAGTTAATTCTGATTTTTAAAGGCTAAAGATTTTGGTTATGTTTTACTTCTTCCACATGTTGTTTCAAATATCTTAGGACCTGTTTTTGTTCTTATTCATCCTGGTGTATCTTCACCAGTTTCAATATGGCTTATACCTTATTGACCCTATTGTGACAGCAAAAACAAAAGTCAGCTAGGATCCTACTATGAAATGAAGAGCTGAAGTATGATCTTATGATTGCAAACATGATTGACTTAGATGATCTGGTTGAAAAAGTGCCTGGAATAACTTGACTAATTGTATATTGCATGTTTTGCAAATCTCTACACATGTATCCACACGTATACTGTGTACAGCAATTGATAATGTCTTCAGTTATTGTTCTCATATAAATAATACATCAATATCTCCTGCTGTAGGATGACAAACGTTCAATTTTTACTGGCAGCATTATGTTCTCCATTGTTATTCAGCATTTACAGGGCCTGAGGAAAAAATAAAATGATAATGATATTGTAAAGACACTTTTTAATAATGAAAATATATCCAAATTTATCTCAGCTTTCATTTATTTAGCAGGAATTATATTAAGTTATTTAGTGCTTTAAGAGTCTCTGTAAAGTCTAAAATAGGAAAGTATCAGGTAATTTAGTCCATTTATTGTGACTTTTTTGCACAAATACTGCTACAGAAGAATAATCCTATGATCTGGTACTGTATCTTTTATTATTCCTGTTGACTGGTAAAAGCAGTTTCAGTGATGTAAGTTCATGCGAACAAACGTATAGAATCACTTTCCTCCCTCTAACTGTGCTTTCAAGATCAGTGATTGTTCAAATAAATATGCAGGACAGAATACTAGAAGAAACCAAATGAAGGCTTCTTTCTCTAGGCTTGAACATAGTTATTAATGAAGACATTTATTTATTTGAAACCGGTGAAACTCTCTAAAATCTGTGCTGGGAACCCAGCAAATAAGATCGTAAGAAACAGCGGGGAGACCACAAAGGGATTTCATGGAGCTAACTGSTTCTGCTACAGCCGGACACTTCTACTATGCCTAACCATCCCCAAGCAGATTCTGAAAAGGTTTTTATGCCTCTCCTATCCCATAGTTGGGTGCATTAAAGCCTCCGGACCCTGCGTGCACTAGCTGTGCTAATAAGCTCCATGGAATATTGTGCACTGGAGAGCACAGGGCAGAGGCATCCAGCCTGTGTCTGCCCTGTCTTATTAAATCTATTTCCATGCCAGCTGTGACAGATCACTTCTCCATGCAAAGCCACCTGCCTGGCTGCTCCACTGCTTTCCCCTGTATTGAGGTTGCAGGATAGTGTGTTGGTTTGGGCACAGCAACAGATCCATGTTGATGTGATGTACTAGGTACTGTCAGGGATCTGAGTGCATTAACAGGCCTTAATGGCCCTAACCAGTGTCAGCTGGGGCCTCCCCCACCCCTGCCCATGGGCCCAAGAGCTCTGTCTAAGCTCAGCCTGGGCCTTTCAGCCCCTGCCTGAGCTGTGCTGGGGCTGTGTCTCTGGCTTAGCCATAGCTATGCCCATGCCTGACTGTGGACCCTGTTGAGCAAGACCCTGAACCACAGGCTGACTTCCTGGCCTGGCCTCAGACCTGCCTTGTCACCATGGACTGGCTTGGTGATCACGGGCTGTGTCTGACTCTTGTTACCCTCACCAGGCCTCATCTGGACCCTGGCTCATGGGCTGACTTTGCGGCCTGGTCTTGGACCTGCCTCAACACCACAGACCTGCCTGGTGATCACTGAACCTGATTGTGCCCCTAACTTCCAGTTTGATTTCCCAGCTTAACCTTGGACCTGCTTTATATCCACAATTTCCCTGATCAGGACTCTTGGTTGAACCTTGCTGTGATCTCTGGGTCTGTCTGTTTCACCTTGCTCTGGGACTGTGGGACAGGCGGTGGCTGGCAAGGGCCCTGTGCTGCCAGCTCTGCCATCCCCTTTGGCTCCCCAGCCCTTGCTGCTCCCAGATGATTGTTAGCTCAGGCCTTCTCGAGCCCTGAGCCAAGCACCATGGAGCCTGGTCTGGGGCTGCACAGGACCTTGACCCTGCAAACCCTCCTGAGGTCCTCAGGCTSTTATCTTCTCACAGTGCTGGCCCTTTGCTCAACCCCAGGCTCCTGGGTGAACCCCATGGGCCTGCCCAGCCTCTGTGGCTCGTCGGGGACAGCCTGTGCTCCTCATCCAGCCCTAAATCTCCTATGATCTGGACTCTTGGCTAAACCTCTCCATGATCTCTGGGTCTGCCCTGCTCTGGTGCTGTAGGTCCAATCTATGGCTGATGAGGGCCCTGCCCTGCCGGCAGTGTTATCATGCTCAGTATCCTGTCCCTTAGAGAGCAGCTGGCCCTTGCTGCTCCCTAACAGCACTGAAGTACTACACTTGAAATAATAATTCCTCCAAAGACACCTAAACAGGTTGTAAAGCCAGAGCTGTTGCCTGTACTCCCCAAGTAGCACTCCATCGATATGGCATAGTCATTCCACAGCTCAAAACTGCCATAGTGAAACTATGAGAAAGGACTTGATATTTAACTATTTAATTTTATATCGAGCAAGTAAGGAAACTTGTTAGAGACCTCAGCTATACTCAGAAACAACTTCTGTCTCAAAAACAGTGCAAAGAAGGGTTAAAGTGTCTTTAAATCAAAGATGAAAGAACTATTTGCAGTCTGCATTCTAGGGAGAGAACATAGATACACAGGAAAAATTCTAAGCCTAACTGGATGAACAATCGTGTTAAAAATATACTAGGAGTAAGTGTAAAAGGAATGGAAAAAAGAACTGATCAGCAAAGAAAACTTTGTTTAGGAAGTCAGGCACTAGTAAGGATCAACTGAGAAGTTGCAAAAAATTGAACTCAGTTACAGTTTGCAAAGGGAATGGAAAAATAAATGCAGAAAGTACATCTAGAAATCTAAATGAGCACCTTGTTTCAGTTTTAAATTAAGAAGATAATATAGAACATGAATGCAAAATGAGGATGGTTCATGAGTTTGAATATATAGAAAAGGAAATAACCATTAGAAGCAAAACTAAGTAATTTTAATGCATTCAGTTTTGGGCACCCATTATTCACTGTTCTAAAACCTTGAAGGAACAAGGACGTTGTCATCACTGCAAACAACAGATACTACACTTCTATTAAAGAAAAGGAGAAAACGATTCAGGTAAGCTGACAATCATTAGTCTCACCTAAATAGTATTCAAGATTAAAAAAAAAGAAGAAGAAAAGAAAAGAAAAGAAAAAGAAAAGAAAAGAAAAAGAATTAAAAATATGGAGATAAATAAGAAACGGAATAAAATATATCATGGATTAAACAAAGCTAGGTCATGCCAGACTAAATTGCTCTCATTTCTACATGAGAACTGATTTCTTAGACAAGAAAAATATGGAGCATATCATCTATCAATACTTTGACAAACTATTTTATATGATGCCACATAGGAAACTAATAGCCAAGCTGTGAGAGATGATGATAAATGCAGGAGTTATAAGGCATGTAAGAAAATAGACAAAATAGATGACTAAGTACACCACGTCTTTTCAGCCTTGAGAAAAGCCTGCTGAAAGCAATATGGTTGTGGTTTATAAGATCACAAGTAGAAAAGTTGGTAGGGAATGATGATTAACCGTTTTTAATATGAGAAGATCTAGGTAACATCAAATGAAGTTATAGGCTGTCAGCTTGAACAGAAAATGGAGTACTATTTCACATGACATAATTAAGCTGTGAAGTTTACTGTTATAGAAAGTTATAAAAACTGTTTATGGAGTACAAAAACAGAGGAATTTAGGTAAGAAAAAATCCATCAAGAACTATTCAACACAAATATACTTTTCCTAAGCATCCACTTTTGGCCACTGTCAGATATGGGGTCTAGGTAGAAGTAAATTTTTTTTCTGATCCAGTACAGCTGCTCAAATTTTCTTAGAAGCTGATAAAAAGAAAACTGGGAGTTAGTAGCAGAACTCTTCAAGACTCAGTCTTCAGGCTAATGTTATTTAACTTTTCTCTGATTACCTCGGCCCAAAATGAGTGCAGAAATGAAAATCAGCTGATAAAGCTGAAAGATGGCAGGGCAGATATCTGGATATAAGATAACCTTTAAGAATGGAATAACAGAAATTTAATGAAATTTAGTAATATGAATGGCAATGTCCTTCACAAAAGAACTAATGACAAAAAAACTGCTGTTAACTCAAAACATAGCAATTGAGAGACCAAGAAGAAGGAAGACTGGGGTTTGCTAGTCAGTCGCAGGAGTCTCCAAAGGTCTGTAGTTGAAAGGAAGAAGGTATTAAGTCAAAAATTCATAGTTAAGATAGAGAAGTACTAATGCTGTTTTCCAAGATTGGAGATTCTCCAAGATATGGGATTCTGGCCATAATACTATCTACAATTCCAGTCACCCATATTCAGAAGAAGGCAACAAGGCTATTTGTAGACTGAAAGGATTCACCTTCTAAGGAAATAAAATAAAAGCTGAGACAATGATTACATTTTCATGGCTMTCTGTAGATTACATGGTAGCTGCAGGTCATAGGGTCTACTGCCTCTCTTGTTCAGATGGAGGACACAGCAAACACATACTTTCAGACCTGTGTACTTGGCGGTCTCATAGAAATGAGGGCAGATGGAGGAAGAGAACAAAGCCATGTCTTCTGTCAACCTGTAGCCAGGACATGATTGAGACACACACCAGAACTTAGGAGAATAAAAGTGCAGTTTGGATATAACTTTTAAGTTCTCAGGGAGTAAACATAGTGAAGATGAGGAGCTAGTTAAAACAACTGGTAAAGAAATAAAAAGGATAAAGTAGTCATCAATAAATGTAGACTGATAAGTCAAAGGTAGAGGTTTTGGTGTTGCTTGCTAGTATGACTGGTTGCCTGTAATACCAGAGGTATGGAGTGACTCCTGTCCTAAACAGGGTGTTTTTAGCAATATATGCCTTTTTACAGTGTAGAGTGAGTGAGAGAAATGAAGTAGGTACTTACTTACTTTCTCATCATCTCTTGTAATGGAAGTGCTGAGAAATAGTCACAGCTTTTCTGAAAGCTCACTCAGATGGGGTGCAGAAACCTTGGAGGACATATTTCATATTCAAAGCAAACTAAACTGAGAGACAACAGAGAACTTTTAGTCCAGTTGTGTGTGTGTGTGAGCACTAATGGATACAATATCACTATAGATAAAAACAGTAATAAATTGTATCTGAGGCATTACTTAGTTTTATGTAGGATATGGTACTGCTGTATTAGACTTTTTAATGTCATCACTTGTATACATTCACATAGGATTTCAGATCTTGACTTTTAACAGCAAATGTAATCAAGGTAAAATCTTTTGCAGATGAAATTTGGTGCTTGCAATAATGAGATACTCATTACTGAAGGATGGTACACTCATATATACTAAGTGCAAGCGATTCTGTTATGCTGATGTCTAATATGCTCTTCCTTCTTAACAGTTTTATTCTCTGGTAAGTTTATATTTAATTGAGGCTTTATCTTGACTATTCAGAACTTGTTATATTATAGCAAATCTTTTCAACTCCCAACAGACTKTGGGCTTTGTTGATGTGATGTAATGCTTCTAGATATAGTATATCTTATATATAGCCTCTGACTTGGTTTATGTTGATACATTTACTGTAATGCATTCCTTTCACAAACGTATCACACTGTGTTTTATAAACTGAAATCAGAAGGCTGGCTTACTAGTATGATTCACTGTTTTCCATTTTTTTCTGCAGTGTAGGCTAGATGAATAATTTAGTTTTCTGCGAATTTTACATAGTACTTCATTATATTCTGCTCCTGTTCTACTTTTCACTTAAATATCTCAGAATAACATCAGCATTCTTGTTGGTGTTTTGCCTAAACAAATACAGTTTCATTAAAGAAGGAATAGCAATTTATTTTAATTCCTATTAATTGAGGTAAAGCTTTGCTAGTGTTCCTTTTTTTTCCCCTCCCTGTTTATATTGTTTTAAGACTTGTTGATTCTATGCAGTTCATTCACTACTTTATACTGTTAAGAAATTGAATAACCTGTCCTCATTCTTGTCACTGCACTTCATTTTATTTACTACTATGATCTCCTTCAAGATGTTGCTTGATGCTGCGTTGATCCATTGGCTTATTGCTATTACAGAATTTCACAGATTTCCTTTGTTGCTAAGCTGCTAGATGAATGAATCATATGACCTTGGCAGTTTCTCCCTGTTAACACTGCTGTTGTTTTTCCTTGAAACTTCTTTCTTTCTCAGAATTGTAACAGAGTCTAAAGCTCTATACCCAGACACTTGCAGTTCATTGGTGTTATTAATAGGCTAGGTGAAGGAACTGGGCTAAATAGAGAACATCTGGGGAGCCTGCTGCCCTCAGCACAAAGGATTGCACTGGTTCAAGGGTAAATTGTGAGGTTTTTACAGTCTTCCTCAGACTTTTCATTGGTATAATGAAAAGGGGTATTCTACTTTGGAGGTAGGTGTTCTGACATGTTATTACAGTAGTATTAATAGAAAACAACTTTGGCTTTTAAAGTCTTTTTTCTATATAAGCAAAATGATTTTGATGCCTTTTTTTTTTTGGTATTTCAGAGCTAAGGACCTTTGCCTTTAGCTTTCTTTAAGGTTGTCTTTTTTCCCCTTCTTCTGCATCTTTGTCTTTCTCCTTGCCTTATTCTGAAACCCTCTTTCTTATGTAGGCTTTGGGAGAGGGTTGGAGGCCTACTTCTGTTTTTTTTTTTTYCCCTTCCTCATAGAAATGGGTTGAGTGTTTGATGAGATGAGATGAATGAGAAATTTAGTTGAGTGTTGTTCGAATGCCTGGTAGTGTAACAGTGTTCTCTTTGTACATTAGAACTTACACTTTCAAAAATTATGTGTGGAATTTTAAAGTAGTCTGTAATTAGATATAAATTTATAGAGAAGGCAGTACAAAAGAGTTGCAGATGTTGATGGTGACCAGAGTGATTCTCTTGACTCTTGTTAATGACTTACTGGTCCAGAGGGGTTTAGCACTCTTCTCTGGACTGTGCTGGCACAAAGCTAGTTTTACTACATTACATTATTGTGTGTTATTTTTGTCTGTGCTAATCCATTATCCCTTCAGGATAGGGACCACGTCTTATTGCCATTCATGTTCATAATCTTAAAGGTTAATACAAGTATAACTACACCTCTTTTTGCATATTAATTAACTTGGTATAATTTAAGTTGTAAGTGTTTCAGCACATGTCTTGGGCATTATTTTTACTGAAATGTGTTGCTCTTCATTACTTTAATACTCATTTAATTTCCTACTTCACCTCTGAGCCCATTTTGTTAATGTCAGGATTATTCTTACATCCCTCTGAGTCTTAAGTACTCCCCTTATTTTAGTATCATCTGCAAATTTAATGATCTGACTTATTACAGCTTTATCTATACCATTGAATAAAATATGAATATCTGCTGGTGTTAATCTACAGCCCTGTGGGATTTCACTTCTCGGAAGCTGCCTTTCCGCTTTCCTTCCAATTTCCTATTTTTCTGGGTGCTCATTGGAGCCTCGGTACTGCTGATCATTCCCTGAAGGCAAGTGGCTAGATCAGATGTAGAGTCTATTGAAGTTTTTATGGTGCCACAGGGAAAGCAGGTGTTTAAACATACTAAACTAAAGGTTGAGGATTGGGAAGACTCAGATTTCAGAAAATTGGCCTTCAGATTTGAACACTGGATCACAAGTGCTTGATATTAGACAAAAGTTTAAAGCCCCCTTTTAAAAGAGACTTACCCCACAAGGGTTTCTTAATGGTAACCACAATCCATTGTTTTGAATTTTTTCTGAGCCTTTTTAAAAATCCAGCTATGTCAAGTCTGTTGGTTTCGCTAGGTCAATGCAATAACGTTTTTCATTTTTTCTAAAGTAACCAGATTTTCTCTAACATGATTTACTCTTTCCAGATCCACAATGACTCATAATTATTTAATTGTGCTTATATAATTATATCCTTTAAAATGATCTATAAATCACAGAATCACAGAATCACAGAATCGCTGAGGTTGGAAGGGACCTCTGGAGATCATCTAGTCCAACCCCCCTGCTCAAGCAGGGTCACCTAGAGCACAAATCAGTGCATGTGTGGCCTCAGCATGGTCTTTTACTGCTGAATATAGTGGTTTTGAAGCTGTGATACAGGCAAATG
>NW_020451275.1:26133-35298 GCF_003343035.1 Apteryx rowi
CAGTTCTCAATCCACCTCACTGTCCACTCATCTAACCCACACTTCCTGAGCTTGTCTATGAGGATGCTATGGGAGACAGTGTCAAAAGCCTTTCTGAAGTCAAGGTAGACAACATCCACTGCTCTCSCCTCMTCTACCCAKSCMGWCATTCCATCATAGAAGGCTATCAGATTGGTTAGGCATGATTTCCCCTTGGTGAAGCCATGCTGACTACTCCTGATCACCTTCTTTTCCTCCACATGCTTGGAGATAAATCTAACATCTTTTTCTTAAACTCAGACTTGGCAAGGCATAAAACATTCTTGATTTTCCTTACATATAAAAAGATGCCAAAGGCATGTATCATTTCACAGGATTAGACAAGGATGTTAGACTAACAGGTCTGGAAGAGTTTTGAAATTTGGTATTGGAGGGGTTTTCCATTATTTGTATCTGGAGTAGTGAAGAGAATGAAACCCATGGGCTTACTGCGGAAAAGCTCATCTGATAGTGAGCTTGATCTAAGAGTACGGGAACAAACTGAGAGAAGGAACGTTATAAAGCAGTTGTGTGTGAAAATTAGACTAGTGATAGTGGGCAAATAAAAGAAGGATGTTTGGCCTTGGAACTAAGGCTGAGGAGCATGGACTAGCTTAGAGGAGCCTTCAGCTCGGTGGGCAGGAGAGGGAAGAAGCTAGGTGAGTCTGTGTGCTTATGTAAGTAACTGTATCATGTTTATATAGAAGGAAGCTGAAAGTTTAAATGCTTTTTGTGTGTAACTTACTGTATAAACTAAATTCTTCCTGTTTTGTTTCCTGTATGCTCCTTCTGCATTCGAGTTATGTATCTGAAGATAACTCAGTTATCTTCTGTTACAAACAATAAAAATCTAGAAATCTGCAGCTCTCAACTAAGAGTTGAAGGAAGGAAAAAGATTAGACAACTGAGAGGARACCTGACAGAGGTACACTAGTAGCACGGAGACTGAGAGTAGAAAATTGCTGCCATCTTTTTCCAATGCAGAAAACCCAGAAGGCATTAAATAGTCAGAGCCAGGTTCAAAACAAACCAAAGGAGATGATTCTTCATGAAATATGTAGCTGATCTGTGGAACTTGTCACAAGAAGTGTGCTAAAAGCTCTCATTAGTGAAGGGGGATGCTGGACAAGTTCATGGAGAAAACATCCATTGTTAGTGACTAAAAGCAAAGAAACCACATTTTGCTCGGGAGGGGCTTAAGATGAAATACTGGAGGGGCTGGAGACTAGGTGAAAATTAAGAATTATTTATGCTTGCTCTGTTCTAATATTCCTCCTTAGACATTGGCGCTTTTTTGCCCCTCAGCTAGGTGGACTTTGTCTTCAGCCAGCGTCATTCCTCTTATATTCTAGTCAGCTGAAAAAAAGCCCCAGAATAACTACCTTCTTGTCTGTGGGGATAAGACAGAGCTGGTGAGTTGGTGGACTGATCTATTGCCCTCTCTTCACTGGCCTGACCTGCAAGGTGCACTATTAAGTCCCAGCAACCAAATCTTCATAGTGGTGGTGTTGGAAACTGACAGTATTCGGTACTTGCTAGCTGTGTAGACTGCTACCCTGTGCTGCAGAGAGGTTCACAGGCGGAAACCTTCTAAAGGGAGAGGAAGGGAATGGGGCTGCATACATATGAATCAGTCACAGCTGCTGTCCTTGTCTTCCCTATGGGCCTTTCAAAAGTGCAGCTTGACAGAGAAGGCATACCATGCAGAGGAAATATGAGTTACTGATGTTGAGGGTGGTGTCAAGAGAGGCATGCAGGTGCTTCCCAGCCTTATTAGTGAGTCAATAGCTGCAATATTTGTTTTGCAGGTATCTATGGAATCCCTCTCTGTCTTTCTATTATTTTTCCGTCGTGCAGAACGGTGGCAAGGGCAGGAAAGTGGGCATTAGATCCCTGTTTTTATATCTTGCACCTTGCAGCCTAACAACTTAAAGTTCTAACTGTATTTGTGTATTGTGTATTTTGTGTCTGTGGGTGAACTCTAAAGAAAAGGTGGGAGAGAGAGCAATTTTAAAAGGCTGGAAAACTACTGTTCAATAGCCTTAGTCATCTCCAGGACCTTTTGCCAGCTGATGTACCCTATTGACAGCACAGAGTAGGCATTTATAGAGCTGTTGCTTCCAGAGTCTTTCATACACAGGCTGTCCATATTCTGCAGGAACACAGTGCTTGCTGAAGGAGGCTGAGCAATCTTTATGGAGGCAGCAGTGTGACCTCATATCCCACTGCTAACAGAGGCATAACAGCAATGGAAGATTAATTTTCTGTTTCTTTCCCCAGAGTGTGAAAGTGTATTTCTTATTTCAGCCTCCAATCAAAGAATGAGACAAAAAATTTCGGTGCTGCTTTCACTGTTCCCCATTTATTAATTTGAGAAGCAGTTCTTCTATTAAGTCAGATGATATGCAGTTACATTTGATCTCATTTTTATAAACTTACCAACATTTTTAAGCCACAATGGTGAACAGAAAGTATGAGAATCCTAAAGAAGAGGAGAAAAATAGGTTTTAAGGTTTCATTTCTTCGGCTACGTGTTCACATTTGGTATTAATACCTCTTGGATAGAGAATGCGCTATATTGTGTTCATAATTCCTTTTTCCAGTCTTGGAATAGACCATCAAGATAAAAACATGAGATGTGAACAAAAGGATTGTGTGACACACTCCTTGCATGTAAATTAATCTGGACTTAGTTGACAGCCTGGTGGAAGGGTTGTAGCCAATGAAAACAGCAAGCACAACAGCATATCAAAATGCAGTGCCTTGAAACCATATCAGTGCAGTTCAAGAGTGCTGGGCTCATAATAGAAGAAAGTAGGATCTGATCTCTGAGAAATACAGCAGTGAGATAGATCAATGAGCCATCTACTCTAGTACTCTGAGATCAGTCCATATTTGATACTGTATAAGTTGATAGCTTAAAAACTAATTTGAGAAACGATAATGCAAGAATCCTGATTTGACTCACTTGATTCACCTCAGCGAATGGTCAATTGGTTGTGAGGTGGAAAAGTGAGAGGAGCAGAAATTTCTAGACAGTTTTTTAATAAAAGAAAATGTCTGTAAAGATGACATTGTTTATTCTTTTCACAGGAGGTCCGTATATTTTTTACAATGTTTGTAGACCTTTGAGGTAGGCACTGGCTTGTCAGTCACAACATTGTAGGAGCAGCCATACTCCTAAGCCGTCAGCCATTCATGACTATTCCAGCAACTACTGGAAGACTTTTCCAGGCCTCTTCAAGCAGCAAGAATACAAAATGTTCAGTCAGAAAGTGGATTTATTGTGGGTTTCTGGTAGGCTTTAGTCTTGGGAACTTTAGGGCAGAAATTACTGGAAATTCTTTGTTACTAAAATCTGACTTCAGTATTCTCAGTGAAACAAGTTGCAAGAGATTGAGAGACTATCTTTCTCTTTTGATTGACTGTAACTGTCCTTTGCAGCATGGTTCTGAGTTGCCAAATGGACAATGATTAGTATCAGCTACCTAGTATCAATTTTCTGGGAGCGAAGATGAACTGAATGTTTGTCCTCCTCAGGCGCTTAGCTGAAGGAATAGGTAGACCATCTGGTAGACATTCTTGAAGGTAGCATTACAAACATTTTTCCTATATCAAAAGAGAATAACCTGGCAGTTCCTCCTCTGCTTTCTATTGTAAAATTGCAAAACACAAACAAGGAAGTCAGTTTTTTGCAAATATAYTAATTCTAACTTGTTTTCCTCACGAACTTCATGCAATCTTTGTCTTTTTTATTATTTAAAAATCTTTAAACTTTTGGTACTTTATGTAAATGTATAAGAGGTAAATGGTTATGCCTAGCCATACTTAATAGCTGAAGGTGGCAACCATTTGAACTCCCTGTTTTCATGATCAGAAGTTTCTCAAGGAAAAATATTCTGATATGAAACTACATTGGAAGTAGCTATTGTTCTGTAAAGAGTGGTCATTATAGGATTATCTTTAGTTCCCGCTCCTCATTTCCTGTTTACTTAATGGAAATTGCATCCCTCAGACACATATATCTCTGAAGCAATTAGGGTGATGCAAAGTGCTCCTCAGGAAGATGAGGTCACTTTCATTTTGTTGGTATGAGCAGGTTATTTACAAATATTCCTTTCCAAATGGCTCTAATTTTAGTGAGCAATTGTCAATCAAGTGCGTACAGCTTGAAGTTACAACTGTACGATGATTCTTATGACCCGCTCCTCTGTAGCTAGCACCAAACATTGATATTTTGGTAGAAAATGCATTCCAGCACAGCAGAAATTGCCCCAAAGGAGAACTTCTCTCTCTCTCTCTCTCTCTCTCTCTCTCTCTCTCTTTTTTTAAGTATGCCAGTCTGTGCAGTCATTGGACTTCTTTGAAGAATATTTGAGGTTCACATGCTGCAGATAATACTAGTGTCTTTTATTCTATTTGCCTTTTCTTGTGTGATCTTTGTGAACTACATATTATTTTCTTTAAGCAGAAAAGGTTTATCAGGTAAAGGTGGATTAAAACAATGCAGTTTGAGAAATAGTTGACCTAACTCTGTAGCTGTGCAACTGAAATAATGGGTTAAGAGTGCAACTGATAAGAAGCTAGATAATAGGCCAGCAAGCAGGATGTCTGTAGTCTATTAAGGATTAAATGAGGTCTATATAAAGCACCAGTGTAATTGTAAAATCAAGAAGTGTAGACTGGAAAACATCCAGATATAACATTTGAAGATATGGGCCATAAATAGAACATGTGGTTCTGATAAAGACTGAGCTTCACTGTGTATTTAGGATACAGGTAAAGAAGCTAAACCAATTAAACAAATCTTAATAGTTTCATGATAAAAGATAATAACCAATAAAATATATCAGTCAATATGTAAGGAACTGATTCCCTGCAAATGAAATGCAGCTGTGTGTTTGATACTTTATATTCAGGCTGCTGGACAGGTAGATCCTTGTGCAGTTTGGACCCAGTGCACAGGACTGTTTACTACTTGTCATATTGTCTGAAGAAGAAACCCATCTGAACGTTAAGGATAACTGAACAAGTATGGCCTCTGGTTGGTGCAGAACCTGTTTCTCCACCAATTATAACACTGGAATGGCTGGGTAGTGGTCAGGACTTTGGCATGCTGGCTGCAGGCAGTGAAGAGGCAGACCTACATGGTAAGAAGTAACCAAGGTGGAGCATCCTTCCTGGGAACCTCTGTGTGATCCAATTCCACGCCACCGTGGCTTCATCAACAACTCTAACAGGTGAACAACTGCATGTATAGATATCAAGCTCTGCTACAGGAAAGATTCAGAAGCTACCAGACAAAATGTCGTGTGTTCTCCAGGAATTAATATCTGTTGGAGCTCTGGTGTCTCTGGTCAAAGAATTCTCTTGCAGTAAAATATTGCTGTGAGAGAGGTATGTCTCCAGGCACAACAGTTCCTCAGACACAGACAGTATCTTTTAATGTCTTAGGTCTATCATCTCAGTCATACAATTCCCAAAGGGCAGTTAGAAGGCAATGATATGTCAGAATTCCAGAGAACATAGGTTAAAAAACAAAAAACAAAAAAACCTCTTATGCCAGTTTCAAAAGTGTGAAGTTGACTGAGATGTTTTTTAGGCGATCGGAAAAGAAGTACCAGCAAAGTCTTACAACATCATGACATCTGCTCTTATCAAAAAGAGAAGAGGTGTCAGCTCTTCAAACAAGTTATGATCATCTATTTATCTCTCTTTCTGTCTGAAGCAGAGGCAGGAGTATATTCTGTATTGTACAAACAGTACATACAAAGAAAATAAAAATAATGGAAAAGTATAGAACTAGGTGAGTATTGTCTACTCTCAAGGACTTAAATGAAGGATTAGCATGTCCTTTTAGCTAACCTTTGCCTGTTCCGAAAGATCTGTTCTTCAACAAAAATTCATACTTCCAGAAACAGAGGTAGTCAATCTAGCAAAGAATCTATGAAAGTTATCATTTAAAGTAATTTTTGTAACATGTCCTTTTTTAGCCTTGGGAAAGTACTTTGGTAATGATGTCTTTGGAGTTAGTCCATATATACCTTATGCTCTTATGCTATGCTAAGGGTTCTACCAAAGCAGAGGTAAGACACTTTCAGAGGACGAAGGGTTTAGAGAAGTCTTAATTAAAGCCTCAGTTCTGACTCTAAAGTATGAGGACTAGCTATGTCCGGTTCTGTAGAAACAGTAAATGAAGGCAGGATTATTGTTCCATCTGGGTATACGATTTCTTAGGGCAGCTTTGCTCTTCATCTTGTCTCTAAAGAGAAGAGAGCCCTCTTGCATGCTAACTGCCTTTACAAGGTATCAAAAAGATTAAAATTCAGAAACATTCCTTGAATTACTGTTTTTAAGACCTGTAGTCTGTATTGTAACTGCTTTGGCAAAAAGCATTTTTGAAGGTCAAGATCTAATCAGGAAGCAGCAGCACTGCAGTCCTCATGGGACAAAACATAGCAAATTTTTTCCAAAAATAAACTCAATTACAAGAAATCACTTTCTTGTTTTGGGGATTTTTTTAGCACATCTATTAAATAAAAATCTGGCATGTTCTTGATCTCCCAAAAGCTCTGAAAATTATAATGGAATATATAATCTCTCTAACAGGTTATTTAAATCTCTTTGCTCTTGTGAGGTCTGTGAACTACTGTTTTCACATTACTCTTAAAATGTGGATATACAACTTAAATCAAAAGTCAAGTACTGTCTGATCCAAAAATCCCACTTAGGCACCAGGAAGAGTTGCAGGCATAAGACATAAATCCCAGGCAGAGATTCCTTGGTTAATCCTTCAGATACAGAAAGTTCTCAGGCACTATTTATTCTGAAAATTCCCTGGGTGTTCAATTTTAGTTGCTTATGCATTTTTAGAAATGCTTGTTTAGGAAGACAGACAAATACAACCTGTTCTGATCCAGATTTAGGCAGATGGAGATAGTTCAGGTGTCTAAATCCTTTGGAAAACTTAGACATTTTTAAGACTTCAGTCCTTTATTAGGAAGAAGATGGTGGTATTTTGCCTCTTAATCTAATCCCTTTGTTCTAAAGGGATCACAAAGAGACTAGGTTAGAGACTATTGGTAGTTAAAAATAGTCATTTTTCCTCCAGCTAATGTTTGAGATCAGTAATTCCAGCTGTTTTTCTCTCACCCTAGATCAAATGAGATGTTGCTATCTTGTTTGGGATTCTGGAGGAGCAGTTATATTGCATTTGAATTGTGCGACACAGGTAGATGAGCCCCAAAGTATCAGAAATCTTGATAAACCCTTGTCTAGTGTTTCTAGGCATAGAAGAGACTGACTCTAAGGCTTGACTAGGTAGTTCTCTGATGTAGCTCTCTGATGTATCAAGGCAAATGACTAATCTACTAAGAAATGAGATATTCTGACAGAAGAACTCTCACTTTATATTCACCTTTTCTCCTGAAAATGAGTGGCTGCATGAGTGTGGATGAAGTCTATCAAGGTAGGCATATATGAGACCAACAATATAAGACTTTGGGAGTCAAAAGAAGAACAGGCAAGAGAAAAAGAGGCTGATGTTAATATAATAGGTTTCAACTAATAGGGCATGAAAGAAATACTTAGGATTCTAGAGCCCTGACTCCCAAGCCTATTTTTTTCCTGCTTACCCCACCACTGAAGTCCCTATTGTCTGTACCATGTAACCCATTTCCAAGAACCTAGGGCTGGAAACAGTTTTGCCCATTCTAAACAGAAAACCTTAAGCTACAATTGGGCTCGTGCTTGTTTGTGTCAGATCTGGTCCTGAGGTCTTCTAAATGCTGGGTACTTGTTGGCCTCTGCTTCAGCAGAGGATGTTGAGGGCAGTTTCCTGAAATTAGAAAGATGTTTGTTCGGTTACTGTAAAGCTGATTAAAGCCTAGAAACAGGAGCTTCTCATGCAGTGCTCTAAACATCAAGCTGTTAGGCAAGTTTGGAGGCCACTGTAGTAATGATGATTAATTTGTCTTCTGTAAACACACAGTTAACATGGATTAGCAAACCTCCTGGAGAGGTTGAATGCTGTATGTCAAGGGAGGAAGGCCATGCCTAAGTTAATCATACTGGACTTTTCTGAAGGTCTTCAAAGACATCTAACTCTCTCATTGATTGCATTTAAAATGTAGTTGCATTTGGCATTTACTTGATTACAAACAGAACTTCCTCATTTTTTTCTCCTTGGAATACTCAGTTTCCTGGATTGCTGGGGTTGCTAACCATCATGAAAGTGTCACTCATTTTTCTTTTGATGATGTAGCAAATGTGGAATACTTTTGGTGTAATAGAAGTTCAAAAGCCAATGAGCAACTATCGATTCTGTTTATGGCAAAGGCTGCTTGATAGATTAAGGAGCACTATACAGTTTAGAAGCTTATGTAATATTATATAAAATATATACACTCATATAGTATTTATTAAAAATACTTGACATGCCATCAGTTAAACTTTAGGACCTGTAGTAAGTGTATTGTTCTTGGCGATAAGAACACTTTTTTCCTCTTCCTTTGTCAAGGATTAGGAAAAAAACAAAACTAGTATTTACTACTAATACAGGATTAAAAAGTGAGTTGAATCTAACATGATGGAAGGAAAAATATTTCAAATAATCTTAAAGGCAGACAAACAAACAAGCAAAAACTTGCAGTCAGTATACCCTTGATGGAGATACCAATCTCTGCACCCAGGGGATAGTTCTAGAAACGTCCTATTTATTATGAGAGGCAGCAAACAGATGCACCAGTTTGCGCAGCAATTCACGCAGAAAGGCGCAAAGGGGTCCTCCTCTCCAGTCATAGTATTGTACACTTCCTCAATATGATTATGACATGCTGCAGAGTGCATTCTCCAGCAGCCTTTGGAGTTTTTGCACCTGCCACATTGGAGGCTTCCACCCAGACAGACCTTTGACAGCGGATGCAGCTCTGCAGGTCTCGGGCTGCAGAGAGTGCCTGGGGTCTCTCCGTGAGGCTGGGGCTGCCWGTCATCTTTTCCACAGAAGATGTACTGTGGTTGACGAGTTGTGTCGCCAGGTAAAGGAGTTATGGGAGGAAGTAAACAGGCTACATAGCATCCAAGAAGATGAGTGAGAGACAGATAAAATACTCTGAGACCCTACAGCTTCAAGAGTCTCACTCCCCCCCC